>NW_022982599.1:0-19187 GCF_902652985.1 Pecten maximus
TATAAAAATAAGAAATTTGAATAGAAAAAGATAATATTTGTAATATATGGGGGTTGACAATCATTGTGAAGGACATTTGCTGTATCTCATTTATTGTAATCAATATACATGTTTCTCAATAGTTTTATATATACACTATACTTCTAGTTTACATTGTATTGCTGTATTCATTATACATATTATACAGAAGAGTTTTTTAATATTCTGTTTCTCATCTACTTGGTTTTTATACCGATATATATATGTTATCATCTCTGATTTTTGTGTACATTGATTATAACTGAAAGAATTATAATATGTTTCCTTCTACAAGTGCTCAGATGTCTTAAAAACCAAAACAAAACCAAAAACTAAGAATTTATTGCAAGGTATTGTATTCGATGACCAAATTTCTTGCAACTTTGTGAATGTATTCTTTTTGAGACTTGATCAAAATTTACTGAACAGATTTTGTTAAAAACAAATTTTAAAAAAAATTCGTTTCAAAATTGCCAAGTTTGCAAATGAGAACAATTTCATCTTTATACATTTCAACAACAATACCATTTTTGGGTTAGAATCACTAAAAATAAAACGAAATTATTTAAATTATAATGTAAAGACTCTTCGAAAATTGTGTCCAAATCTGTTGTCATGTTTGTTTATTTCAGGAAATTTGAATTTATGCATAATATAGTGTCTAAAGCATAATATCTAGCGAGTCTAGTTATGACCTGTTGTATAATCCAACATTTTTTGTACCTTCATCTATTTTTATACCTTCTGCAATATACATAAACCCGACATTGAATGTCATTATCTGTCCATATTTTAGTGGATTTTTTGTAACAAAAGAAAATATCATATTTCAGTGACTATCGTTTTGTCATTTTCTATCCAAAATTATTGAAAAATATTTTTTTAATAAACGCATCTTCCATAGCAATGTTTGTTCTTTTTGTTGTTTGTGTTTACACTGTTCAAAGAAGCATTGTCATGACCTTGAAGGGCCACATAAGATGAATTGTTATGATCTTGAAAGGCCCTAATAACAAGGGTTGTCATGACCTTGAAAAGCCCTAAAAACAAGGGTTGTCATGACCTTGAAAGGCCCTTATAACAAGTGAAATAGAAGAAAATATTGTATTAAAATTCCTGTATGAACTCTGATTTAGGCTTTCATGATCTTCACCTGACTCGTCAACAAAATTGAATGGTTTAGACCTTCATTAGTTATGTCGTCATTATTATCATTGTTATCTAAACATTTCAATTATCAAGTTTTCCACATCAATTTTAAGAAAGAACCATTTAGAACCATCCTGAAAATAATTGACATGGTAACAAATGGAATGTATTATCATGTATCAACAGCATTGCCATCAGTATTAGTTACCGGTATTGCCAAGGGAAAATAACTCCCAGTACAGTCGAAAAAGATAGTGAGTTATGGAGTCTATCAATAGACGACTGAGGGTTGTGTCCTCTAATGGTGAGTTCGATTAAGTACGAGGTAACACATTTCCTGTGTTATAGAGTCTATCAATAGACGACTGAGGGATGTGTCCTCTGATGGGGAGTTAGATTAAGTACAAGGTAACACATTCCCTGTGTTATGGAGTCTATCAATAGACGACTGAGGGTTGTGTCCTCTGATGGAGAGTTAGATTAAGTACGAGGTAACACATTCCGTGTGTTATGGAGTCTATCAATAGACGACTGAGGGATGTGTCCTCTGATGGTGAGTGTTAGATTAAGTATGAGGTAACTCATTCCCTGTGTTATGGAGTCTATCAATAGATGACTGAGGGTTGTGTCCTCTGATGGTGAGTTAGATTAAGTACGAGGTAACACATTCCCTGTGTTATGGAGTCTATCAATAGACGACTGAGGGTTGTGTCCTCTGATGGTGAGTTAGATTAAGTACGAGGTAACACATTCCGTGTTATGGAGTCTATCAATAGACACCTGAGGGTTGTGTCCTCTAATGGTGAGTTAGATTAAGTACGAGGTAACACATTCCCTGTGTTATGGAGTCTATCAATAGACGACTGAGGGTTGTGTCCTCTAATGGTGAGTTAGATTAAGTACGAGGTAACACATTCCCTGTTATGGAGTCTATCAATAGACGACTGAGGGATGTGTCCTCTGATGGTGAGTGTTAGATTAAGTACGAGGTAACACATTCCCTGTGTTATGGAGTCTATCAATAGATGACTGAGGGTTGTGTCCTCTGATGGTGAGTTAGATTAAGTACGAGGAAACACATTCCCTGTGTTATGGAGTCTATCAATAGATGACTGAGAGATGTGTCCTCTAATGGGGAGTTAGATTAAGTACGAGGTAACACATTCCCTGTGTTATGGAGTCTATCAATAGACGACTGAGGGATGTGTTCTCTGATGGGGAGTTAGATTAAGTACGAGGTAACACATTCCGTGTGTTATGGAGTCTATCAATAGACGACTGAGGGATGTGTCCTCTAATGGTGAGTTAGATTAAGTACGAGGTAACACATTCCCTGTGTTATGGAGTCTATCAATAGACACCTGAGGGTTTTGTCCTCTAATGGTGAGTTAGATTAAGTACGAGGTAACACATTCCCTATGTTATGGGGTCTATCAATAGACGACTGACGGTTGTGTCCTCTTATGGTGAGTTAGATTAGGTACGAGGTAACACATTCCCTGTGTTATGGAGTCTATCAATAGACGACTGACGGTTGTGTCCTCTAATGGGGAGTTAGATTAAGTACGAGGTAACACATTCCCTGTGTTATGGAGTCTATCAATAGACGACTGAGGGTTGTGTCCTCTAATGGTGAGTTAGATTAAGTATGAGGTAACTCATTCCGTGTGTTATGGAGTCTATCAATAGACGACTGACGGTTGTGTCCTCTAATGGTGAGTTAGATTAAGTACGAGGTAACACATTCCCTGTGTTATGGAGTCTATCAATAGACGACTGAGGGTTGTGTCCTCTAATGGTGAGTTAGATTAAGTACGAGGTAACACATTCCCTGTGTTAGGGAGTCTATCAATAGACGACTGACGGTTGTGTCCTCTAATGGTGAGTTAGATTAAGTACGAGGTAACACATTCCCTGTGTTATGGAGTCTATCAATAGACGACTGAGGGTTGTGTCCTCTAATGGTGAGTTAGATTAAGTATGAGGTAACTCATTCCCTGTGTTATGGGGTCTATCAATAGACGACTGACGGTTGTGTCCTCTAATGGTGAGTTAGATTAAGTACGAGGAAACACATTCCCTGTGTTAGGGAGTCTATCAATAGACGACTGAGGGTTGTGTCCTCTAATGGTGAGCTAGATTAAGTACGAGGTAACACATTCCCTGTGTTATGGAGTCTATCAATAGACGACTGAGGGTTATGTCCTCTAATGGTGAGTTAGATTAAGTACGAGGTAACACATTCCCTGTGTTAGGGAGTCTATCAATAGACGACTGACGGTTGTGTCCTCTAATGGTGAGTTAGATTAAGTACGAGGTAACACATTCCCTGTGTTATGGAGTCTATCAATAGACGACTGAGGGATGTGTCCTCTGATGGGGAGTGTTAGATTAAGTACGAGGTAACACATTCCCTGTGTTATGGAGTCTATCAATAGACGACTGAGGGATGTGTCCTCTGATGGGGAGTTAGATTAAGTACAAGGTAACACATTCCCTGTGTTATGGGGTCTATCAATAGACGACTGAGGGATGTGTCCTCTGATGGAGAGTTAGATTAAGTACGAGGTAACACATATGGAGTCTATCAATAGACAATGAGGATGTGTCTATGGAAGCAAAATGCCCTCTATGACATCTGATGGATGTGTATCTGAGCGAATATATCCTCTTGATCGATGAAATGATATCAACTGAAGGAATTTCTTCCAGGATTATCTGCAGCTGAGATTAACTCGGGGATGTGACATTTCAAAGGTGTCCTCTAATGGGGTAGTGTGGTTTTGTATTGCTTTCAACAGCTAAGGACATTTAAGGATAGCCACCCCTGTGTATGAGACACATGCATGTGAGCAGTGGTCATTTTGGAAGGCTGCGGTATATTCGTGTTTGTCTCGTTTTGATAGTACAGAACTGGTGTTGGCTTAATAACGCTGTCTCCGTGAAGCATACTGCCTAACATAACGCCCAACCTGGTCACATTGTACTGACAATGGGCGAACCCCACTCCTAAAATGTTGAGCGTTAGGCAGGAAAAGCATCTATACCACTCGTATAGACTCTTATATTTTCTCGGAATTTTTCTTGACCCATACAAGAGATATTTAGACATTTTAACAGACAGATATCTGGTGTGGCCAGCATCAGTCAACATCAGTTCCGCAATACTACAAGCTGGCAAACAAAAACATATTGCAGCCTCCCAAAACATACACTCTCACCAGACACATACAGCTGTTTCACTGGAAAGGTAATTCCATAGCAGTTGATTGGATGTTAAATAACGCCAAAACTATGAGGAAAGACTTGAGCAAATAACAATGGCCTGCAACTTTGGTGTCACTTTCACATTAATTTATTCAGACAAAAACATGTTCATATAAATAATAAAATCTCGCATATCACAAAAAACATACTGACTCAGTCATACGGTATGTCTCGATATCAAATATTGCACTTAAAGCATCAGGCCTTAGTTTAATGAATATTCCTTAACATTTAGTTTTCCCGTTTGATAGCACTGGAGTTCAAGAAAATTCTTTCACAATGAAAGTTACAGTACAATGCTAAAACAACAGGAATTTCCTAATGTTACAAAATATTCATGAACCCAGGCCCAGGATACAAAATACATAACATCATTAAACAATGCAGATAAATTTGGACTTAACAGTACATTTATGTAAGTTTTCTTACTGAAGTGCTGAAGAAGCATAAACAGTGGCATTTAAAGAAGATGCACGTTATATCTGTTAACATTAATACTGTATCGGGAAAGTTTATTCTGTATTTTCAATTTCGTTCATGATAAGCACTACATGCAAAGCCATCAATGACTTAGGTTTTAAAGTTAACAATGCCTGCTTTAAAACACAAATACATGAAAAAACAAGCGCACTGCAAATGGATGAATTAAATGACTGTCTGACCCAATTCAAATCTTTCACTGAAAAAATTATCTCAAAAAAATGAAGTCCCAAACATGTAAAAAAAATGTAAAATATTTTTACAAATTAAATCCACATGATCAGTGTTTTACCCCACAATAACATTCATGCCAAAACTTGGGACAATAATATATCATCTGGTTTAATTGTAGAGCACCAAAGAAACTTACCATGAAAATTTAACCAATCAATGATAGACTGACAGACAGATGCAGAAGGTATACCATCATATGCATGTCAAAATTTGAAGGGTACATAAAAATCTAAACAGCAGTTAACAGGAACACTGTTTTATCGTCTGGCATCACATCTCATGTTGGTCCATCAATTTTTGCCTCACAACCATCAGTAGTAGCAGCAGAGTTACTTCCCTTAGATGAGAAATTGTGAAAATGTGTTTCCTACATCAATTTATCATAATTGATTGATGGTACGATTGACATACAGGGATGGCAAGACAATTGATAGGCCTATTATTAGTATCAGTTAAGGATCTGTGGAGAAATCTTCTACATAACATTTTAATCTTTTACTAAACTAGGTACATATATTCCACCTGCAAATTACATAGTGATTTTTGTTTGTTCAAAGGCTTTGTGGAAGTGATAGCAACAAATCCTTATACATCAAACACAGTTTTCTATGACAGCAATCTCAAAACTTTGAAACCTTAGTTTTGAAGGTCACAACTAATTTCTAGAATAAAAATTGGAATGGATTTAAAGTGTTATCTACCACAAACATAAATATCTTTGAAAAATGTGTTTTTGGTGATATCAATATACTCAAATTGCTTAATGCTGGCTTTAAACATGCAGTGAGTTTTCATCGATTTTCAGAAATCCTAGGAATTGATTCACACAGAATATGACAAGAATTTTATTTAAATATTCTGGCAATAAAAGTGGTAAAGTTCATACAAATTCGGATGTGGTAATAGAGAGAGAAGAATCTCATTTGTTCTTTTTGTTATTTCCACTAGTTATGTATGACAGAAGTGTCCCAATAAGTCTAATTCGATGTGTACTTCCTGGAATTTTTACATCAACACACTCGGTCTATAGATGCCACAATTATTTGTATTTTCTTGACAACAAAGACTTTCACTTTCTCTTATTTTTGCCTTCGAAAACCACCTTTGTCCTTCATCTACATTCTTGGAAACAGATTTTACAGAAGACAGGTGTATCTTGACTAGCTGTTTGGTCCAAACTGGGAGTAAGTCTCCTAGTTATTTGACCCCTTATCAAGGACAGAGATCCCTGGCACAGACTTATAATGAGAAACTGCCACCATGGTTTTACACCTTCACACAATAATTTGTAATTTTACGTTCTAATGGTGCGGGCAGCTAATCTTGCTATTATTTTAAAAACATTATAAACAACGTTTCACTCAAGATGGCCGTTTTCAGGCCACTCCATTCTGTCCTTTCTCTATAATCTCGCGCAGCCTTTGCATGCGTTTGTCCAGCTGGTTGGGGTCTCCTCCTGGGTGGCTCCGGTGGTACAGCTGGATAAGTTGACAGTACTCGGTATAAGTAAATTGTGCTCCCTTCTCAGCTATGGCCGTCAGGATGTCCTACGGAAAAGATGGGTCATGTCAGAATTGGATACAAATCAGTCTTCAAAACTTTGATAATTTAAAACTATGTTGTAAAGGTCTTCATGAGAAAATATCTGTTCAAACTTACGATTTAAGTTGATAATTAAAATCAAGAGATATCACTGCTTTGTTTTTTGTACATTGTTTACAAATTCATCATTTCACTATGTAAAGCAATTTCTTTGGTATTCGTATTCATTTTTTTATGCATAGAATACACTTAATTTTTACATCAAAACATTCTGTTTAAAAATCTAATACATATCGCCCTAAAATTTATGAATAACAAAAAGTTTTTTTCAATTAAAATATACTTTCCTAATTACCTAATTTCCTAATCAAGGAGCAGTGTAAAAATATATATTTAATTTTAAATCAATGAATTTGATTTAAACTGTTATAAAAAAGAAACTTGTAAGAGTTAAATATGCAAAATATCAAAAAAATGAAACTAGTAAACTCGTACATTAATGACCCAAGAGGAGATAACTTGCGTTTTATTACAAACAAAAAAGAACAATTTAAAACTTACGTCTGGGTTAAGGTAGAGGAGTTCATAGTATTGGCGAGCCATGTCCAGGTCAGTTTCTCGGGACATGGAAATGTTGGTCAAATTTTGTTGGATCGCAAACAAATTTCTACACCTGTTACAGAGAAAAAAGCATAGCACACATTAAAATTAGGAGAGGAAGTTTTTATTTGTTGTATTAATTCTGAATTCTGTATTTCGGAAATATTTTCCCCTATTTATGTCAACATTATTTTTTTAGGGCTGCTCCAAAATTATCAATGTCAAAGTGGTGGAAGGCATCAGATATTGAAATATATTCAGTAAAAGAAATAACCGCACCATCCATCAAATTTGGATACAAGTGCCCCCCCCCCCCCCCCCCCCCCCCACAGATATAAATTCTGGAATAGCCCTTAAAAACAGCTATATTTCAGTATCTTGAGAATCTAACACTTTCATTCATGCAAAGAAGATTCAAGAAATATAAGCTTGTTGAAGGGTTATCACCTCTAAATCATCTTCATGGTTTAGATAAATAATTTACTGGTATAACCACATTACTGTATATATCTGGTAATAATCCATTCCCTAGTAATATGCACGTCCCAATATAAAGTACATGTAGTTCATTAGAAATGTCAACAGGTGCCTTTTCACTGCCTTGCGATAAGATCACCCCTCACTGTGTGTCGAGAGATTATGTGTTTGCCCCCTGGGATTAAACTTACAGCAGAAAAGGTACCTAAATTAATTTGATGTCTTTCATAACTAATATATCAGATCTTCAATCAAGGATATCTGAATCGGAAATACTACATAGATTATATTAATCTTTTACAGATTGATAAGAAACCATGAAGACCGACAGGCGACTTTCCTCTTATCTATGAGTTCTGATTATGAAGGTTACACTTTATTTTCTATACATTTTTATTCACTTACATCTTTTTTATGCCGTTCTCATTGATCTTGGGTAAAAACTGTATGCTGTTCATCAATATTGAAGCCACCAAGAACCCAAGCCCTTCAAATATATACCTGTCAAGGAAATTATTAACAAATGAATGTAAAAGTATAGAACTTAAGATGTTTTGTACATATAACATTAATTCTCTATGTAACAAATGACATTAATTGGAGATTTATTTATACAATGTACACCTATATGAAAGTTAGTTCAAATGTTATGTTATGTAGATATAGACTTGTAGAGGTCAATTACAACAGGCAAAGATGCAAAGATCATCAATTAAAAGAAGTCTGAAATAGAGCAAAACAACTAGATAAAGTAATGAATTGATAAACCTGGCCTCTTAGCCTGTTATTAAACTCAGTTGATTTATCTGTCAATTAACCAATATCCCTTTGGGTATCCAGACAAGAAGCCAAGGAGCCCAATGTTCTACACTAAAGGCTTTTAGCTATAAATACCTATTCTATAGTATAGATATAAATATAGGTTAGAATTACGATATCTACTGACTTAAATTTATTGGGCTGCAGGCTCTGTGACAACATTTCCTCCATAGCGGTCAGATCTTTGTTCAACTTCAACACATTGGAGTCAGGGTCAAGGTCATCTATCGGTCCTGCATAGTTGGACTGAAATTTAAAAAAAAAAGTAATGATCATTGAATACATAGTACATTCTATAATGAAAACGTTCATTATCTATGGATGAGTTACAACTTAGTTGCCAAGATACAGGGCTACCAGTGAAGTCACAGAACATAAATCTCCATCATTTAAATACAACTGTATCACGATACTTTCATTGGACTTAGTTACTAAGTTCCAGGTATTTTAAAGGTATCATGATTTTGTTACTATATTTACCTTTCTCGCGACCAATTCCAGGTAGTAGAAGCAATGAACTCTGACCTCTAAGTGTAACAGAAGCAGACAGATTTCAGCTAGATCCTGGAAATCTTTCTCCAATGTGTTTAGTGACCTACAATGATATCAAGTATTATTTGTGTGAAAATCATTCCTATCACAAAAAAAAAACCATGTTGCCTCTTCACTTCTTCAGACATCTTTTACAATGTAACGGTTCAAAAGATATGCCCTTGACAAGAATGAAAATTTCTCAGTATTACATTGAATTGACCTTAAAATCAAGGTCACTGTAACCCGATTATAGAACACTGCATAGTGTTGGTGGAAAATGCATATAAGTTTTAAAATTTCATACAAAAATATCTTCAAAGCTACTGTATTAGAAGGAAAACAACAAACGCAATGTACTAAAAACAATATGTCTGCCTTCTTTTTAATTGGTGACACAAACAATCGCAGTACTTACTCTAAGGCTTTGTGAGATACTGGAGGATATTTCTGAAACAAGTAATTAAAAAATACAAAGTTTAACATAACTATTTTCATAATGAGTAAAATTCCGAGATGGACAATTCCGAATCCGAATTGAGCAGGCAAATAAAGAAAATTAAAGAATCTCCCTAGAGTCAAATAAAGTCAAACCTGTCTTATGCGACTTTCGAAGGGAACTGGTTAAAAAGGTCATATAAGACAGGTGTTCACTTAACACAGGTTAATGCTTTTGGTTTATAGTCTGAGGTAAAGACAAGAAAGAATAGCACTGTACTCTGTATGTTTATCATGTTAATTATATACTGTTAACCTAAAAACTCACTGAGATTTCATTTTATTCATATCACAGAATTTACCAAAGTTTTACGACAATTTTTATTCTACTTTCGGCTTTGGCTGTAAACAAAGACACTAAATATAAGTTTTTGGCTATGTAGGGGGGGGGGGGGGGGGGGGGGGGGGGATAAAAACAAGGTCGTTAGTCGTGTTAGACAGGGGAGTCGGTTAAATCAGAGCAAAATGCATCAGGAGAATTAAAAAAGAGTTGCTGAAGACAGAAAGTCGCTAAGAACAGGGGGTCACTAAGGCAGATTTGACAGTAGTTATCATACGGAAGTCACTTTAGGATTATGTTTAGATCCACAACGGCCACTGACTGTCAACTCTGTATTGTTATGGTACGTATGTAAATGTATATGTACATTAAATTTGCATTTATAAGACATTTCATGAAAATTAATCAATTCTTTCAAGAGTTAAACAAAAGGAAACCTCTATACAGATGAGACAGATGCTGCTATTGGAGTCATCCCTTGTGTATATACCTTCTTGATATGTCACGGTTACATCACAAGTGACACTAAAACATCATATATATTGCCATTCTGTAACTGATTATATATAGTCGTGCATCTTCACTTGTTAACATTGCTATTTCTATAACAGATTCCAGACTTAACTTACTGATGATTTCTGTGAACCCTGCCTGTCAGACTTGGACGACAGTGATTGGGCGAATTGTCCCAGTCTACCTGTGAACCACTCCTGAAAAAATAAACATAGGTGTTATGATATTTATTGGTCAACTGACCTATTGTCAAGAACAACCACTTGTCATCAATAAAACTGCATAATCATTCGCTTTTTTAAGTCATGTACAAATTGAAATTAAATTAGAAATCAAAGTACTGAAAGTACTGTAGGAGGCGTTAGTCAGACGTAAAACGAGATATTTGAAATAAAGCAAGAATACAAATTAAACTGATATCAACATGACTAAACATTTCCACTTAAGTGTGTCAAACCAACCGGACATAATGGTTTTCACAGTCCTGATGAATGTAATGATTTAGACTGTTCCGATATACATAATGGTTTTAACCATCTTAAAGTTTCAAACCTACTTCTATAAGTAGTTAAACATTTATTATTTCAATCAAACCTTTACTTAAGAAGTCAAACATTTTAAATTTTTTCAAATCAACTTCTACTTAGGTACATGTCATTAACATTCATACTTTAAACCATCTTTTATACTTAAGTAGTTCAAAATTTGCATTTATGTGTTTAAAACAAACTAATATTTTATAGGCCTGGGTATTAGAAATGTCGAAACAGTATGATATGCATTTCGATAAGTTATAACAATACACGATATGTATTGAAAATACAGGGAGTGTCTGCTACTTTTTTTGTTGAAAGTGTGCAATGTCTTTCAATATCTTGTAAACAAAATTGTTTATTCCTTTCTATTTTGATCTTAGAATAATATCAAAATTAGATTGACGGCTTTTAAAAGTTATTACACTTTTTTTTCAACAAAGACCTCATTTGTTAAGGACAATTATTTTAAAATTAGATATCAATTCCATCTATTTGAATAGATCCAATGTCAATATTAACAATAAACTGTGATTTGTTGCTTTTTAATTTACCACCAAGATGTAGATAATAGCCTAGTAGCTATAGGTACTGTATATAAATATACAGCGTTTTACATGCAAAATATTGAAGAAAACTTTCATATTTGATATCAATTCAATATGATTGTATAAGTCCCTTGGGGTGGGGAAAGAACCCTGGGCCTATTTTTACATCAGGATTGTGTTCATCTCTTGGTCAATTTGGCTTAATTGACATAAATAACTTCTTCTCTGAAACTAAGCAATCGATATAGCTCATACTTGACTGGTAGCATCATTTTGGGTAGGGATTCAAAATTGTAAAAATGGTGGGGTTGACCTCTGGGGGGCAGGGTCAAAAGGGGTCAATTGGTTTCTCTGAAACTAAGTTATGGATATAACTCACATTGGTGTGGTAGCAATCCCTATGGGGTTGTACCCAAAGTCAATTTCATTTCATGGATTAATTGCACAATTTGGTATAACCCCTACATTTGTATGGTAGCATGGTTATGGGATGGGTATTCAAAATTGTACGAATGTTGGGGTTAACCTCCCGGGGGCTGAAGGATGGGACCAAAATAGGTCTGACATTTTTAGAATAACAATAAACCAATGTACATGTACCCATATAAAATGCTTATGATATATTGACATAGAAATACCAGCGACAAATAAACTTAAGCATCATTCTTGTTTCATATCTCATAAAACCAGGTGAGCGATACAGGCCCTCTGGGCCTCTTGTTTTATCTGTGAAACCATTCATATCCCAACTCCATAATCTTGCTGGACACCCCTTTTGAGCCAACAATTGAATTGCAATTGATGGATAATTTTTAATGTTGGCAAGAAAACATTCTTTAAAGGGCATGTCTGCATCATTTTTAATAATTTGCCCTTGAAACTTCGCACACACCTTCATAAGAGCCGGTTCTTTAAAATGTGAATGAAGGTCAAGGTCAGAGAGATAAACTCAATATTTGTAGCCAGTCATACATGTTACATGTATCTGTTTGCCAAATATCCAGCCTTCATGTGTATGTGCAGTTTTGGGTCATTTTTTCATTTTGGTAGGAATTTCTTTTTAAAAGTGCCATATCTGCGTCATTTTGATTATTTGACCTTGATACATTGCACACACCTTTAAAAGGGCCGATTCTTTAAAATGTGACCCAAATTAATCATTTTGAAAGAACTTTGAATTTTTTTCATCATTTGACCCCCGTGACCTTGAATGAAGGTCAAGGTCAAATATAAGTATAACATTTGTAGCCAGCCATACGTTATCGATGCGCCAAACATCAAGCCTTCATGTGTATATAGATAAAAGAGCAGAAACCTTTATTCTGCAATTTTGGATTATTTTTTAATTTTGGCTGGAGAAAATAGCTTTATGATTCTTTTCCAAGTGCCATATCTTTCTGCCTTATTTTTATCTGATGACAATAAAATATGCACATTCTGTTTCAGTGGACTATGTTCTTTCATATGAAATGAAAAAAATAATCAATTTGAGATTTTTATTTTTGACATTCGAACCCATAACAAGTCGTTGGCCTTGACATTCTCTGACAATATGTCATTGAGAAAAGTTTGCCCTAACCACGTGCTAACCAATTTCCGATGAAAATGAAACAAATTATGCTAAAATATGTGTGATGAGTTTCCTATATAAACTATAGTAAAATGTATCCTCTCCCCAGGGAGAATGCGACACATAGGGGGCCATGAAATTAACAATTTTGATAAAACAGCTTAAGAACCTTTTGTACACCATTCTGCGATATCTTGGTCTTAAGAAGAAGACCGACGCATGACGACAGATCAAATTATAATGGTGTATATTATGAGCTGAATGTCAAAGGATTGTAAACTCTGTACAAATTGTATTATATTATCAGGCAGTCAGCCTAAATGTATGTTTCATATCTACCATATTAGAAGTTTGATGTTTTGTACGATATATATATATACTTAAT
Source organism: Pecten maximus (assembly GCF_902652985.1). Taxonomy (NCBI): domain Eukaryota; kingdom Metazoa; phylum Mollusca; class Bivalvia; order Pectinida; family Pectinidae; genus Pecten; species Pecten maximus. Next base: position 13,445 of record NW_022982599.1, read on the forward strand.
ATTTACACATACATTAAATGAGTTAGCTACTTTCATAAATTAAGATGTTTTTTCTAGAGTTTACTAGGCCGGATGAAATATGATCATGAGCAATCAGTATGGTCAATATGAGATTTGATAAAATGCCTCTCGTAGGTCAACCACTCATGATCACTCAACTTCTTTTTGTAGGAGTCAATATTATATGTACGAGAATTAAACTCTCGCGATGTCTGTTGCACATAAGTACAAAGAAATACATTATCACTTAAGCCGAAAAAATTCACACCTTAAGTAGCAATAACACATAATAGTCGAAAACCCAATATATGTGATCAGTGATAAGAAACAGTACTTATAAGCATTTTTGGCAATTTATCCTGAAACAGCTATAGCCTTCCATATTTGACATCCCACAGATTGTTGCTTGTATATATATATAGTTTTAAAGGTCAACATTGGAAAAAACCTAAATGGTTATACATAAATTCATAATAAATAGAATTATTGACAAAAAAAGTTTCATTTATTTTCACACTTTATGGAGACCAATAAGGAGATGGATGATTATTTTAAGGGATATGTTCGCGACATGAAAATCAAACATTTTTAATTAAATTTCAAAAGCAAAATAGATTTATTTTGAAAGTTATGAGGAATATTATTATTGATATTTGAGAAAGTCTTATATTATATGGATTTGATATTGATTGCCAATAGATATACATGTATTTATCATTTTACATGAAAACAACAAAAAGTTATATTACATGAAAACAACAAAAAGTTGTACTAATAGGTTGAAATGCAATTGGTTTACATTTTGTTAATCTACAATTACTTTGTATTGTTTAAATATTCTATGTAATACAAACATTTCACAGCTTGGTGCATACAAATGTATATATATATTACATGAAAACATTTGAAAATGTTGAATCGTGAGCTGAATAATATATAAATAAGACAAGCTGGTTCAATAATAATTTAGCATTTTCATATATATTACGAGTGCGAGTAGCTACTGCAGTAAACCTTATCACAGAAATCCAGATTCTGTATATTGTCTCTGTCGGGGAAGGTACAGCATAAATGACCACCACGACAGATATGTGTCAGTTTTCTTAGTTTAAAAAAATAAACGATCGAATTCCATCACGCCATCACGTAGGTCTACCGATTCATGGATTTGAAACACAGGGACTTCGATCAGTTATCGCAGTAATCCGAAGGGTTCTGGGGTTATCGCCTTAAAGCTGATTAAAGTTTGCATATAGTATATAGCAAGATCGTCAGAAAATTCGGACTATAATCGCAGTAGATATTGTGATTTTGTGGTCTGGCCAGGCTTGAACAACTTATCGTAAACAGTTTCGTCCTAAATAAACAAACACTTATTTCAGTGGGTCAACAAACAGATTTAAACTTAGTAAGCAACTTGCCTTTAATTCATGTTGATAGATATTAATTTCTAGCGACAAACATCAGTTTGATGCTTCGTGTGAAGCCCGTGTCCACGTGCCTCCATTTTGACAGGTAAACAGACGGAACACGTGATCGCTAAATATCGGACTAAATCTCATAAAATCTCGTGAACAAACTACCAAGTTGTAAACAAAAGAAATGTTGTTAGCCAAAACCTGGAGGGTATTATGAAAATTGGGAATTTGTTTGCGCTTGGTTGTTATGCCATCTTTATTTCTAGTAGTTAAACAAGTGTCCTCTGAAAGGTAACGTCAGAATCTCGCAGTTATCTCCCTTCAAACAGTATTTTCAATATAGATTTGCAAAAATCGATGCAGGTGTAGATATTTACAAGACATTATTCTTATTGTTTATTCAAAATAGTTCCTGAAATGTTCAAAACATTATCAGCATAGTTAATACATTTCTGTGCACATCTACTTTGAATGACGGACTACAATGACATGCCTCATACTTGGAACTAATTATAAGCGAATCATTACCCCTAGTTACAGAAACTACCACCAGAGGTCTCAAATTCCGGGCTTCCGCCGAAGAGAAATTTATACTGAATATACCTTTTTTTCATGTAATAGCACTTTAATTGTAGTCTTGATAGTTTTCATAAATGTATATATAGTTCAACTACATCATATATGAACCGAAAGAAACTACAAAATGAACTGTGAAAGGAAATATAACGAAAATGAAAGTGAGAGATTGTGACGTCACAACTCGTAGGTGATTGTAATATGGCAGGCGTAAACGCCTCCATAAAAATGTATAAAACAGGTTTTAACTACTGTAAAACAGTACTATGATTTAAGAGAGAAAATGACCAGACCAAATATCTAAGTCAGTACAAGGATTCAGATTATACAGGGGCTGATTTAGCCAGGTATACATACTAGACTTTGATGATAGTTGGCGATGGTCCTCATCTGTGTAGAGTCGGTGATGATCTCCTGCTGGGGAATCATGGAGTCTGATGAGGATAGGTTGCTGATGAGGATGTTGACCTCCTTAGAGTTGAGCGTCCTCATCTCCTCCTCTGAACACATCGCCTGGTTCAGATCCTGGCCCTCCATTGGCTGGAGTACCTGCCAGCTTGGCAAAGATCTGAGGGAAAATAACAGAGAATATTTTATTGTTTGTCTGCTGGGTTTATCTCCCCATGACCAACCGAGGTAATTTGATGAGTCCCAATGTAGTCGCTGGTGACTACCTCACTGAACATCACATGGGAGGCCGGTTACATTATTTTTTCTCCCTTACTTCACAATAGAATCTCCGTTTTTGGTATGGAAAAGAGTAACCTGTCTTTACCAGGGTAGGGAAAAGAATGCTGACGCACAGTATGATGTTATAATGATGAATTGTTGGTGTGATGTCACTGTATTACTTCCCTGACATTTTACAATTATTGTGACCAGGTAATTCCCTGTTTCGACCCGATTGTGAACATTTTAGATTTTCTTTTTAAGTATGGGAGAAAAATCCAACATTGGTCTGTTCTGTGGACAGGGATATTTTAACCAAGTGTAAGAGTTTGGCTGGTCAGTATGACACTTGGTAAGAGTTTGGCTTAGCAAGCACTCAGCAAGCTTGATGTTGACCAGCCCAACTCTTACACATGGATTGACATATCCCTGTCCATGAAGCAGACCCATGTATGATTTTATTAATCTATAGCAATTTGGAATCCTGTCCAAACACAGGACCCTCCATAACCTCGGCCTCCAGGAGGAACACAAATCACCCTGAGGTTACAATATCTGATTCTCTGCTGATTAAGCTATTCTTGCCCCTGTGACTCAAAACTGTATATTGACAGGTATTTCATCTTGATATCAATTGGAATGAGAAGACAAGACACAGTGTATCTCATGCAATGAACCATTTACTGTTAAACACTTTTTATTGGACGGTATTGATCTACAACCTACAAGGGATAAATTCTACATCAACATTTTTGAAAATTTTAAGATATACAAATGTTTGTGCTACCTGTACCATGTATTAAAGTGAGTATACCAACACAAATAAAGTCACAAATACCATTCAATTAGGATTACCCAATCATGTATATCGGTTGTACTCTTCCTATGTACAATAACGCTACAGTCTAACAGAGTAATTTAACACAACCAGGATTACAAAATATCATCCATTTTGTCTTCTAAGATCGTATTAACTTTGATACGGTTACCAGCTGACTTTACCTGAGAAACCTGCTGATGTCTTCGTCCTTAGCCCACATTGCACTGATCATGCGCTTCTCGTCTGTGTCATTCTGAACCATACCTAAGTCAAAATAACACCAAATATATATATACTTATATAACACAAAGTCCTATGTACATACATGTAGAGGTCATAAATACTAGTTTATTCTTAAAAGGGCAATGACATTTTATTTCAACAATTACAGACCTTCATCACAACTTCAAATATAGATGTTGTCTATATCACAGCTCTCTAGTTTGTTTCATCAGAATGAAAAGGCTGAATAGATGTTACATTAAAAATAATTTTACCCATCACTAAATTCTGCATATTTATAATATGTATGTATACAGTGTGAGCTATTGACCAAGAGGCCTGAACTTGAGTTGCATGCATTATGAGACATGTCTCTGTGACTTATGGCAGGTGTCTCTGATTTAATAGCCCTGTAAGGCTGTATGTTGTATGACAGGTGTCTCTGTGACATACCCCTGTATGCTGTGTGACAGGTGTCACTGTGACTTGCCCCTGTATGCTGTATGACAGGTGTCACTGTGACTTACCCCTGTATGCTGTGTGACAGGTGTCTCTGAGACTTACCCCTGTATGACAGGTGTCTCTGTGACTTACCCCTGTATGACAGGTGTCACTGTGACTTACCGCTGTATGTTTTATGACAGGTGTCACTTTGACTTACCCCTGTATGTTTTATGACAGGTGTCTCTGTGACTTACCCCTGTATGTTGTGTGACAGGTGTCACTGTGACTTACCCCTGTATGCTGTATGACAGGTGTCTCTGTGACTTACCGCTGTATGTTGTGTGACAGGTGTCTTTGTGACTTACCCCTGTATGCTGTATGACAGGTGTCACTGTGACTTACCCCTGTATGCTGTATGACAGGTGTCTCTGTGACTTACCCCTGTATGACAGGTGTCACTGTGACTTACCCCTGTATGCTGTATGACAGGTGTCTCTGTGACTTACCCCTGCATGCTGTATGACAGGTGTTTTGTGACTTACCCCTGTATGCTGTGTGACAGGTGTCTATGTGACTTACCCCTGCATGCTGTATGACAGGTGTTTTGTGACTTAACCCTGTATGCTGTGTGACATGTGTCTCTGTGACTTACCCCTGTATGACAGGTGTCTCTGTGACTTACCCCTGTATGACAGGTGTCTCTGTGACTTACCCCTGTATGACAGGTGTCTTTGTGACTTACCCCTGTATGCTGTGTGACAGGTGTCACTGTGACTTACCCCTGTATGCTGTATGACAGGTGTCTCTGTGACTTACCGCTGTATGTTGTGTGACAGGTGTCTTTGTGACTTACCCCTGTATGCTGTATGACAGGTGTCACTGTGACTTACCCCTGTATGCTGTATGACAGGTGTCTCTGTGACTTACCCCTGTATGACAGGTGTCACTGTGACTTACCCCTGTATGCTGTATGACAGGTGTCTCTGTGACTTACCCCTGCATGCTGTATGACAGGTGTCACTGTGACTTACCCCTGTATGCTGTATGACAGGTGTCTCTGTGACTTACCCCTGCATGCTGTATGACAGGTGTTTTGTGACTTACCCCTGTATGCTGTGTGACAGGTGTCTATGTGACTTACCCCTGTATGCTGTGTGACATGTGTCTCTGTGACTTACCCCTGTATGACAGATGTCACTGTGACTTACCCCTGTATGACAGGTGTCACTGTGACTTACCCCTGTATGCTGTATGACAGGTGTCTCTGTGACATACCCCTGTATGTTGTGTGACAGGTGTCTCTGTGACTTACCCCTGTATGCTGTATGACAGGTGTCTCTGTGACTTACCCCTGTATGACAGGTGTCTCTGTGACTTACCCCTGTATGACAGGTGTCTCTGTGACTTACCCCTGTATGACAGGTGTCACTTACCCCTGTATGACAGGTGTCACTGTGACTTACCCTTGTATGTTGTATGACAGGTGTCTCTGTGACTTACCCCTGTATGCTGTATGACAGATGTCACTGTGACTTACCCCTGTATGTTGTATGACAGGTGTCACTGTGACTTACCCCTGTATGCTGTATGACAG
>NW_022982600.1:0-38940 GCF_902652985.1 Pecten maximus
CCCAAAGGAAAATCATTTCAAAATCACCCAAATACAAGGCTGATGCCAAGGACATCAGTCTATCACCCAAACACAAGGCTGATACCAAGGACATCAGTTTATCACCAACATCAAACACAAGGCTGATACCAAGGACATCGGTCTATCACCCAAACACAAGGCTGATACCAAGGACATCAGTTTATCACCAACATCAAATACAAGGCTGATACCAAGGACATCAATCTATCACCCAAACACAAGGCTGATACCAAGGACATCAGTCTATCACCCAAACACAAGGCTGATACCAAGGACATCAGTCTATCACCCAAACACAAGGCTGATACCAAGGACATCAATCTATCACCCAAACACAAGGCTGATACCAAGGACATCAGTCTATCACCCAAACACAAGGCTGATACCAAGGACATCAGTCTATCACCCAAACACAAGGCTGATACCAAGGACATCAGTCTATCACCCAAACACAAGGCTGATACCAAGGACATCAGTCTGTCACCCAAACACAAGGCTGATACCAAGGACATCAGTTTATCACCCAAACACAAGGCTGATACCAAGGACATCAGTCTGTCACCCAAATACAAGGCTGATACCAAGGACATCGGTCTATCACCCAAACACAAGGCTGATACCAAGGACATCAGTCTATCACCCAAACACAAGGCTGACACCAAGGATATCAGTCTATCACCCAAACACAAGGCTGATACCAAGGACATCAGTCTATCACCCAAACACAAGGCTGATACCAAGGACATCGGTCTATCACCCAAACACAAGGCTGACACCAAGGACATCAGTCTATCACCCAAACACAAGGCTGATACCAAGGACATCAGTCTATCACCCAAACACAAGGCTGATACCAAGGACATCAGTCTATCACCCAAACACAAGGCTGACACCAAGGACATCAGTATATCACCAAAACACAAGGCTGATACCAAGGACATCAGTCTATCACCCAAACACAAGGCTGATACCAAGGACATCAGTCTATCACCAACATCAAACACAAGGCTGATACCAAGGACATCAGTCTATCACCCCAACACAAGGCTGATACCAAGGACATCAGTCTATCACCCAAACACAAGACTGACACCAAGGACATCAGTCTATCACCCAAACACAAGGCTGATACCAAGGACATCGGTCTATCACCCAAACACAAGGCTGATACCAAGGACATCAGTCTATCACCCAAACACATGGCTGATACCAAGGACATCAGTCTATCACCCACATCAAACACAAGGCTGACACTAAGGACATCAGTCTATCACCAACATCAAACACAAGGCTGATACCAAGGACATCAGTCTATCACCTGAACACAAGGCTGACACCAAGGACATCAGTCTATCACCCAAACACAAGGCTGATACCAAGGACATCAGTCTATCACCCAAACACAAGGCTGATACCAAGGACATCAGTCTATCACCCAAACACAAGGCTGATACCAAGGACATCAGTCTATCACCCAAACACAAGGCTGATACCAGTGACATCAGTCTATCACCCAAACACAAGGCTGATACCAGTGACATCAGTCTATCACCCAAACACAAGGCTGATACCAAGGACATCAGTTTATAATTATTTTGTAAAACTTTTAACTATGTATTTTTTTCCTGATTTACATATAAACTCTTGACCACTCTCCCTATTTCGGTGGGCTCAATACAGAATGGTGTTAATGTTCCACATTTGTTAATTTCTTTCGAACAGTTCTCTCACAACTCAAATAACATAATGCGGCAAAAATTACAGTACTGTAGTTCCCAATCCTTATGAATATTTTGTTTAAATCCTAATTCTAGTTTCTTCAATATAAGTGAAATACAGATTTATTGATGTATATCTCCTTCAAACTGCAGAAATTCAGTTTAATATTTTCACATATTTTCTATTGGCAATGAGATGACATCAATCGTTTCCCTTGAAATATGACATTTAATAGTAATATACTTAAAAAATTAACAGCAAAAATTTGCCAATCATTTGACTTTTTCTTTTATTTTTTGATGAGTATATATACACATGACCAAATGAATAACAATCATCGCCTCTCTGGCATTCCTATAGCTGACATTGTCTGTTCAAGGTAGGCCAAGGGGCCCTGAGGGTAGGCCGGAGGAGGGTTATGTACCATGCCTTGGTGCCCTGGAGCAGGACGCTGCATCATCATCTGTGGGTTTTGACCCTGAATCTGTGTTGCCCCTTGGGGCTGGTTTACATTATATCCCTGGCCTTGGATGTTCATCTGTGCTGGATTAGGCATTGTTTGCCCGTGGGGGTGGGGCATATTAGCAGGGCCTTGACCTGGGGGCCCCAGAGGCATTGTCTGTGAGCCATGTGCCGGTACACCCCCACCTGGTCCCCTTGCCACACTGTTCAACAGACCCTGCCATTTCTGTAATCTCTCTTGGTGTCGCTTCACCAACTGATCCTTCCTCTCGAGTTCCACTTTTAGTTCTTCTGTGCTCTGAATATTACAAAAATATCCATAAATGGTACTGCCAGAAAATGAAATACTTGACCAATATATAGAAATAAGCTATATTGCTACAATTACTGATTTGACTTGCGCTTTCATTTTTTATTTTTCATTTTCACCTTTTTTGTTTTTAATTGCAACACCAGTATTTTTTTGTTAATACTGCAATTCAATTAACATCCATACAGGGAAGTATTTTTAGGCATTGTAGCAAATTCATTATGAAACAAATGAATTCAAAACTGATAAAAATATTGTACATTTATAGTTAGGCATATACAAAGTTAATGTAAAGTAGCTGTAAGTTGTTGTTCTATATTTAAGAAATAATTAACGATGATTCGTGTATTGTTGCAGAATATACAACGAGGACGAGGATATTTTGCAATTAAATTAATAACGAAGGTCGCAGGCCTGAGTTATTAATTAAAATTGCAAATTATCCGAGTCCGAGTTGTATATCCTGCAACAATACACGACTCAAAGTTGATTATTTCTATTCTACCATGTACTGTTTAGTTCTGAGATTGACCTCTTTCTAATAGAAAAACAGCAAAGAAACCCCGAGAAAACCTTGTAATTTATTTCTTGAGTATTGCATTATTTGTTGATGAAATGTACAGGCAATATAGTACTACGATCAAGAGCATCTATCATATGGCAATGATTTTGAAAATTAAAAAAAAAAAAAAAAGGATAAAAAAAAAAGATAAAAAAGGGGGCCTCTGTAGGATTCGAACTCGCGTCTTGATAAAAATTTATTGAAAGACTAACCCATTAGCCCACTCGGCTATAGTAACCTTTCATATAACGGGAGAAATTTAGATATATAAAATTGTAACAGCCGTGACTCACGACCGTGTATTATTGGCACGAGCGTGGGTTATTGGAAAATAATACATGGCATCCATGCATGTTATCAACATATATTCTAGTTTTAATGATATACACATCTGGGCCTATAAGGTGACTCTAAAAGCTCACATCTTTAATGTCTTGTTCAGGTCGTGTCTTTGATAGAACCAATCTCTTGTGTAGGAAAAATGCTTCAGTTTGTCGGGCAAGGTCTAAGAATTTCTGCAGTGACTGGTCAACTCCTGTAAAAAGATTAAAAGAACCAATTGAAATATTTTACAGTCACAAATTAAAGGGCGTGAATTCTCAATAAATTAATTTTCACCCTTATCTAATAAAGAGGATTAAATATTACTCTAGTTATATTTCTGCTGCAGGTCTAAATATATACTTGAATATATATAGAGGTTACACAACGAGTGGTTGTTGGATATGGAATTTATTTCACACGAGTAAGTTATTTTTTAAAAGTTACAAAAGTTGCAACTTTTAAAAAATAACTTACGAGTGTGAAATAAATTCCATATCCAACAATTTCGAGTCGTGTGACCTGTTTCTACCACAATAATATCGGTTTGAATCAAAGGGAAACGTGGCCAAGTATAATTTCGCGTATGCAAATAAAGTGTACCGGTGACATGACGTCATTAGATTATTGATGACGTCAATAACAATTGCAGCTTGGGTCAAAGTTCACCGTGTTAGCCAATCGAAATGCGTACAGAGTTTATACCACGTGTGGTATCAACAGATTGTTAATCAACAGCTGTAATGATTAACGGATGGTCTGAGAGTTGAATAACACAGGGTATTGTGGTAGAAATTGGGTTAACAAACTGCCTTAGTTAATCTGGTTCAAATACTTCAAAAGATAATGCTTGGAAATAAGACCACATCAACATTCAATAAATGAAAAAAAAATTAAAAGCTTAAAGTTATTTTTGAAAGAGAAATCAAATGAGTTGATCATTAAAAACAAGTAATACATTCATTATAATTTCAGTGAAGTCATAAATAAACAAATACAAAAAAGATTTTTTTATAATTATTATATTATAATGCAGTGTCTTACTATTTATTTCAATTTAATCCATATTAATTAATGCTTCTTTGTTAAACAAACACTTGCACATTTGCATATATATTTGTACCTGCTTTTGTTTCCTCTGAATCTGTGACATTGAAGTATTCCTGGCTTGTCAATAAACTCACACAGCCCTACAAAAGAGAAAGAAAATATAAACAATATCAACATGTAATATTTCTAATTTAACATCTGGAAATCAATTGATAACAACTTAATAAGATATTTAAGTGAATTGTAGTCATCCAGTGGATATAGGTCAGAGTGACCTACTTCAGTACATGACACACATAGACCTTCTCATTTTGGTGTACTTATGCCAACAAGTAAGAAGCTCCTGTGATAACAAGTGTACCAGATTAAGCCTGGTTCGACAAGCTTTTTTTCATTGATGTAGGTCAAAGTGTCAGTGACCTAGTTTTGGTACAACACAAACTGCCTCATGCATCTACAATGTAGATGAACCCAGTTTAGCTCAAAGTTCTAGTGTCAAGTTGTGCTGGGTCAAGGTATGGAAGAACAAACAGCCACAATGAAATCCTACAGTATTTTAAATATTTTTCGCAAATCACTAAAAATAAATACTGTACTCTTTCACCTAGGAGGAAAACCTCCAACTTGTGTATAAATTAATACGCAAACTCATCTAATATATGTCAACTGGTGCAAACATACACGTATGTATTTATTATTAAAAAAAACAAAATCACTTTAATCATAACTTTAAAAAAAAAATTGTCTAAGTAACGTTTCTTGTAAATACAAAATTTATTTACACATGGCTAAGTATCAAAAATAGATTCGGGAGAGTTACAACATGTTTCTGAGTAACAAACATTTGCAGTAAAAGTCTTTTTATTGAAATATTATATTTACCTTGTAATAATAATAAAAATTATATATATATATTACAAAAGTTCAGCAATTTTGGCTTTTTTTAGTAACAAATCCAACTGGTGTACCTTGTATAATTAGTGAGTTTGTGTATTATAAAATTTTCAGTGTAAAATGTCTTGTATATGCCTGGGGTCCTAAGGGGTGTTTCATTGTATTGGTCTTCAGTGAACTGGTGCTTACTTCTGTGATCCAATTGTAAGTATACTTCAGTGAGGTAGCACTATAAATCGGCAAAAGTTTCGGCCTATCACAAGGAGACTTAACACGAACATACCGCAGCCTCCCAAAACACACATACACACTCACCACACGCATACATGTCGCATGCACGGGAGGACATCCTTAAATGACCTTAGCTGTTAATAGGGCGTAAAACTAAATAAACCAAACCAAACCAAACCCTGGCTAAGTTGGGTGAGCTCAATTTTACAACATTCAAAAAATGTTTACTCATCTGTAAATCCTTTTCCCACCCATCCTCCTGGTCAAAGAATAGGGCCTCCTTTTGAAAGCTAACTGCTTGTATTTGTGTCTTTGTTTAATTTGGTGTATATGTACATGTAGTTGTTATTATTTTACTAGTGTGTATTTAAGTTCTCTTAATTGTGTTGAATTTTGAGCTTGCTTTGTTTAATGTTAATGTTTGAGCTGTATTATATCTTCATCATAATATGCTATATAGAAGTGGTCACAAATAATTTAGGGTTGCAATTAATGCTCGTATGGACATTCACGTTCAGTATTAACAGAGACATTTAATTAAAAAATATAAGTGAGGTGGAGCATATTGCACCCAAATTATATCTGTAATATTTATATATATATCCTTATAATTTTGTGTATAAAAATCAACTATTATGGGTATACAGTTTTCATACTATCTATCTTTGACCAGACAGGGGAGATAGATATATATACAGTCAACATAGTGGTTTTCCCAGACTTGAACAATGCTAGACAGCTAGATGATTACATGACGAGAGACTTATGACAGGGCTCTTGCATTTGTAACACAGTTAAAGTAAAAGTTACAGTCGGCACAATTAAAAAAATCAGATGATAAAATAGCTACATTTTGTAGCTGCCTCTGACATACACAAATTAAACTGTTCACACATTTCAACAAACTGTATAATATCGGTTGGCAAAATCTATGTGATATGGTATAGTACATATAAATGCAGTAGACTCTAATATGTTTATGAATGGTCAGATCTTGTTTCCAATTATACAACAAAAGTGATTTCTTTAGTTAGACAATTCAAACAATCAATCTATTTCTCTCTTTTTGTAAAATACAGACTAACCAAGTGTTTATAAGGTTATATAATAGTACTGTTACAGAGCGCATGATAAATTCAAATTTCAATCACTGCCTCTACTAGGTATCGATCAAGATCTCTCTAGCCGAGCAGTACTGTGTATTGTAACTATATAGACTAATTAAATATACGGAAAACCTCCGATTAGTTCGAACACGCGGATAGTTCGAACATATATTTTTTTCTAGAAAAACAATAATTTTTTAGCTAGTAATAGTTCGAACTCTGACTGTTTATAACTGACATTATCTAGTTCGAACTTGTCAAATGAAGAACGTAAAGTAAGATTTTTTTCGGCAAATTCCATTGAAAGCTCGCGCCGACCCGGCCACGACGACCAGCCCAGAAAAAAATGTGAAGACTTAAATTTGATCAACAGGCACGTTTAGGTTATTTGATTGTATGCATGATCATTAGAATGTGTCTGTGATTTAATATATATTCCACATATCTTAGCGTTAATTCAGTTTTTTTACATTGCAAAATACACCACGCACTAGACAGCTGATTGCAAATTTAGGCCCCAACAATGTATAAATAACATGCGATATTTGTATTCGCACTAGTACTGTATGGCAAACTAAGAAAATCATCCGTGTATTTTCAAATATAACTAGAGTTAACTTAGCATTATGATTATTTAATTGTGACTGGCATGGACATCTCTTAATTATTGCCAATCAAGGTAATACCTGAAAACCTGCGACCTCACGCTAGGTAAGCAGGCCACGCGAGGTGTCGCTTGCGGTAAAGTTGAAAGGATCGGCTGCCCGGTCGTGCTGAGTGACGTGATAAGCATTCATATCCAGTCAAAACAATCCACAGGTGTCCCAATTAGTGATGGATAATTTTGCAGATATCAAATATGTTTGGTAGATAATACAACTGGCCATATTTAAAAGCAGACATGTTGATGTTCTGACCCAATTTTATCAACATATATCGTCTATTTTTACAGTAGTGCTTTCGTAAACGCAACAGGTTATGTACACTATGCTTTCGAAGTATTAAAGAGACCATGTATTACAATAATATAGCGATAGTTTCTGATTCGGATAAAAAATATAACCATGCGGAGATTATACTGTACAGATGTTCAAAACGTGTACTGTACTGTTTTGGGGTCTAGATCTATAGCTACGCATTTCCTGAGCGGCTTCGCGCAATAATCATCATAATTATCTCTAAAATGAAGAACGTTAAACGATCATGCAATTAACATTGAATTAAATAAAACACTATCATTTTACTTATTTATAAATGTGCCATTGTTCAGACCGTCGTTGTTACGTATCAGATTTACTATGGATGTTTTTGCGTCTCTGCCAAGATTTTCGCCGTTATCGGCTCGGATAGTTCGAACTCGCGCTTATTTTCTGAAGCATAATTTCGAATAATTCGAACAGGTTCGTCAATATTTATTTAATTTTGTTCGAACTAACCGCAGGTTTACCGTAATTAAAGCTAGAGTGGGGGTACGTAATTTCGCACACTTTCGGTATGCTTTTAAATACATTTCCATCAAATCAATTTCAAATCAGGAAAGAATACCTCACATTGTTAGATGTACAAATGCTTCGTAACATACAAGTGTGCAACCTGATATGCGCACACGTATCACTGCGCATGGGAGCTGTTGTTAACTTGTGTTTATTGTAGGGTTTGAAGACGATCGGGAACGTAATTTCGCACACCCATCTAACTTCTTTAATTTTGTTGGTAAAAATAGTTTCCAGCCATTTTGTATACAAACAACATCCTAAACTAAGATTAAGCCCAATGCCATGATTAAAAAAATCTTTTAAAACAAAATAATGTGAAATTGGAAAGTGTTAATTTACTGCCATTTTTGCTTTAAATAATGACCGCTCCCTACGGAGGTAATGTAAACAAGGCGGCGGAAATGACGGGGTGTCTGCAGGTCAGCGCTGTTATTAGTTATACTTTAGTGGATTTGTATTCAGTTTTGTTTATAATCTGATAAAATTATATTTTTCCTAAATATTTGCAAATTCACATGCCAATCAACAACTGTGATTATTTTAAATAAAATATTTAATCATTCGGTATCAATTTTATCGGAAAAGAGTCGTATCAGTTAAAATTTGTTTTCAAAACGAACTTAATCTGAAAAGATGTACTTACAACGGCAAATGTTCCACTAAAGGTTGGCATTAGTCAACATATAAACGAAAAAGCACAGTCCTCGACCACTTGGAGGAAAAACGCAAAAAATCGTCAGGTGTGCGAATTTACGTACTTAGCGAAATTACGTACCCTTGCTCTAGTATTTACCATGGCGCAGTTATATTCTGCGTTTGTAAGGAACTTCGTTTTAGACTATACTAATCATTGCTCATTCTGTCGAATTATAAAAAAAATATGTATAGATCTATATTTCAAAATGTGCGGTTTTGTCAACTTTGCGGGTTATCATTTTAAAGATATTTCTTGTTTTATATTAATTAGTTGTCGCGAGAATTCGGACTGTTCAAATGAGAATGCAGCCATTTAACAAAAAAATCAAAAAAATAACAATTCACCTGAAATGCACTCTCAAGATCATCAATAAGGTTTCCATTGGCTCCACCTTGTGGCCTTTCTGGGTTGGCTGATGCCATATTGTTGCGTTAAATATCAATTTCCACCACCAAGTTGATCAGCATTTGCTTTGTTTTTTATATTTTCAAGCTTCTAAATGACAGAGACAGTGGTGCCTAATGTCCTGTGTAGATAAATATTATTAATTCCGGATTGTTGTTATTCCAGAAGGAGACTAAATTTATTTATCTATTCTTTGATGAAACTTTAAAACTTTAAAACCTTAATCAGTTTGCCTCAGGGATTTCTTAGAAATACATAACAATGTCTTTCCAATAACGAAAACAGTGTTATATTAATTTCATTATCCGGGTTTTTATATGGAGACCATCTTGTGTTTAGATAATCATTATTTACTTCCGACTCACATGACTCTGTTCCAATTAAGTAAAACCTAACGATGTCTTTTGGGGAAATCGGAAGATGCATCGTTTTAAGTGCGCTTTTCTCAGTCACAACTTGTAATGTGTATAGAGTGGATAACTCAATGGGTCCGGGCAGAAGGTTTGACGGAATCGGCGGTCTCAGTGGTGGAGGGGTACGAATTTCATGAGTGACATATATGCATCATAGAGCAAGTGGGGCGGCGGGGGAACCTGAAGATCAATGCATGGTGTTTTCGTTTATTGCGGTCCAATCATTTAGTGTATATACTCTATTGCCCTACAGAGACATGTCTAGTATTTATGTTAAAAATATTTGTCTGCCTATGTTTATAAATACTGTATAGATATTTTGGCAAATTTTATCGTGAGACAGGTTGGGGAGAAGACTTGATTTCACTACAATTAATCTATTATAGTGGTATTCCACAATAATCGCTATATATATCTTTGTAACACTAATGAATTGCATCACTTCCATCAGAACAGGTATATGTAATTAAAAGCAAGAACATCCTTGGTTGTTACAGCAACAACACAAACAAAAAGTAAAATGTAACTTGTGCATTATCTTGTAAAGTCAACTTTTTTTCTATCATTATACTGACAGAGGTGACTGAATTGAAATAACTCTAATCAAGCAGAATATTGGTTAAAAGCATCTCAGAAGTAAGAAAAAGTGTTTTGTTATTCCATTTCCAGTGATCCTGTTTGGATAATATGCTTATTGTAGCAGTATTTGCATGAGTTAAATTTTAAGAAAATATCAAACGAAATAGAAAGACTTATTTTTCTTATAAATGTGTAGCGGAACTAGTACTGGACTGGGTCAATCACCAGCGATCAGGTATCTCATTTGGTAGAGCATTGAGCTTGTATTTGGAGGTCCCAGGAGTTTGAACCCTATTCTGGTCGTGCATTTTTCCATTCCTCTTGTACATGTATCAGGTATCTGTGTAAATGTACATTAAGTCCTACAATAATAATAGCATTCTTCTCCTTTGCTTATGAATCATAAAATATAATTTGTCTGACAAAATGAAGAATTACTAGTTCGAGAGGTTCTGACCATCCATCACATTAGTGAGCTTTTTATGGTGCTTTGTCTTTTGTCAATATTTTATTCAAACAACCTCAATATCCAAGAGGCCTGGATATTGTCAAAATCTTTAAATGACGACTTGTCAATAACCAATGCAAGAGACTCAAAGACTTGATATTGGGCAAGTAGTAAGCTGGAATGAAGGGCTACAAAATTAATCTAAATGAATAAACCTAGCCTACTCTTACATTTGGATCAAGTGGTTATCAGGTTAAAACGTTGGCATAAATGACTACATCAGTTCATAGTAGCATTACAAAAAGGTGAGCGATACAGGTCCACCAGGTCAATAGTAATATATATGCATGTTATTAATGATATCTATGACATGGCTGTATAACATGGTAGAACAAGCCAGTTATGTAATGAAAGTTATTTCAGCATTAATTTCATTTCAGGCAACATCCAAGTTGTTGGTTAACTATCCTAAGAAGTACAGAGATCAAATCCTCGACTATTTGTTTAAGGTAAATGTACTGATTCATCTTTTTACACACATACACTATGATACATATATATATGTATATGCAATAGAAAGTAGAAAAAAAAATAACCTGCCCTCACTCACACTAGACTAAAAAGAGATTCCCACTAGCTGGAATTTTCAAAGCTAAATAGAGATTCCCACTAGTTTGAATTTTTCCATGATTTCCACTAAACAATAGATATCTGGATGATGATTAATTTGATGGTCATGAATAAGTGGAAGCTACACAATTGAGACTGAATTCATTGCTGTGTATCAGAGACAGTATGTACCATGGTGTCAGAGACAGTATGTACCATGGTGTCAGAGACAGTGCCATGGTGTCAGAGACAGTGCCATGGTGTCGGAGACAGTATGTACCATGGTGTCGGAGACAGTATGTACCATGGTGTCGGAGACAGTATGTACCATGCCATGGTGTCAGAGACAGTGCCATGGTGTCGGAGACAGTATGTACGTACTGATTCATCTTTTTACACACATACACTATGATACATATATATATGTATATGCAATAGAAAGTAGAAAAAAAAATAACCTGCCCTCACTCACACTAGACTAAAAAGAGATTCCCACTAGCTGGAATTTTCAAAGCTAAATAGAGATTCCCACTAGTTTGAATTTTTCCATGATTTCCACTAAACAATAGATATCTGGATGATGATTAATTTGATGGTCATGAATAAGTGGAAGCTACACAATTGAGACTGAATTCATTGCTGTGTATCAGAGACAGTATGTACCATGGTGTCAGAGACAGTATGTACCATGGTGTCAGAGACAGTATGTACCATGGTGTCAGAGACAGTATGTACCATGGTGTCGGAGACAGTATGTACCATGGTGTCAGAGACAGTATGTACCATGGTGTCAGAGACAGTATGTACCATGGTGTCAGAGAGAGTATGTACCATGGTGTCGGAGACAGTATGTACCATGGTGTCGGAGACAGTACCATGGTGTCAGAGACAGTATGTACCATGGTGTCAGAGACAGTGTGTACCATGGTGTCAGAGACCGTATGTACCATGGTGTCAGAGACAGTATGTACCATGGTGTCAGAGACAGTATGTACCATGGTGTCAGAGACAGTATGTACCATGGTGTCGGAGACAGTATGTACCATGGTGTCGGAGACAGTATGTACCATGGTGTCAGAGACAGTATGTACCATGGTGTCAGAGACAGTGCCATGGTGTCAGAGACAGTGCCATGGTGTCGGAGACAGTATGTACCATGGTGTCAGAGACAGTATGTACCATGGTGTCAGAGACAGTGCCATGGTGTCGGAGACAGTATGTACCATGGTGTCGGAGACAGTATGTACCATGGTGTCAGAGACAGTGCCATGGTGTCAGAGACAGTGCCATGGTGTCTGAGACAGTATGTACCATGGTGTCAGAGACAGTATGTACCATGGTGTCAGAGACAGTGCCATGGTGTCGGAGACAGTATGTACCATGGTGTCGGAGACAGTATGTACCATGGTGTCGGAGACAGTATGTACCATGCCATGGTGTCAGAGACAGTGCCATGGTGTCGGAGACAGTATGTACCATGGTGTCGGAGACAGTATGTACCATGGTGTTGGAGACAGTATGTACCATGGCGTCGGAGACAGTATGTACCATGTTGTCAGAGACACTCACAGTATGTACCATGGTGTCGGAGACAGTATATACCATGGTGTCAGAGACAGTATGTACCATGGTGTCGGAGACAGTATGTACGATGGTGTCAGAGACAGTATGTACCATGGTGTCGGAGACAGTATGTACCATGGTGTCAGAGACAGTATGTACCATGGTGTCGGAGACAGTGCCATGGTGTCAGAGACGGTGCCATGGTGTCAGAGACAGTATATACCATGGTATCAGAGACAGTGCCATGGTGTCAGAGACAGTATGTGCCATGGTGTCGGAGACAGTATGTACCATGGTGTCAGAGAGAGTATGTACCATGGTGTCAGAGACAGTATGTACCATGGTGTCAGAGACAGTATGTACCATGGTGTCGGAGACAGTATGTACCATGGTGTCAGAGACAGTGCCATGGTGTCAGAGACAGTGCCATGGTGTCGGAGACAGTATGTACCATGGTGTCGGAGACAGTATGTACCATGGTGTCGAAGACAGTATGTACCATGGTGTCGGAGACAGTATGTACCATGGTGTCAGAGACAGTATGTACCATGGTGTCGAAGACAGTACCATGGTGTCAGAGACAGTATGTACCATGGTGTCGGAGACAGTATATACCATGGTGATAGAGACAGTATGTACCATGGTGTCGGAGACAGTATGTACCATGGTGTCAGAGATGGTATGTACCATGGTGTCAGAGACAGTGCCATGGTGTCAGAGACAGTATGTACCATGGTGTCAGAGACAGTATGTGCCATGGTGTCAGAGAGAGTATATACCATGGTGTCAGAGAGAGTATGTACCATGGTGTCAGAGACAGTATGTACCATGGTGTCAGAGACAGTATGTACCATGGTGTCGGAGACAGTATGTACCATGGTGTCGGAGACAGTGCCATGGTGTCAGAGACAGTATGTACCATGGTGTCTGAGACAGTGCCATGGTGTCAGAGACAGTATGTACCATGGTGTCAGAGACAGTATGTACCATGGTGTCAGAGACAGTGCCATGGTGTCAGAGACAGTATGTACCATGGTGTCAGAGACAGTATGTACCATGGTGTCGGAGACAGTATGTACCATGGTGTCGGAGACAGTATGTACCATGGTGTCTGAGACAGTATGTACCATGGTGTCAGAGACAGTATGTACCATGGTGTCTGAGACAGTGCCATGGTGTCAGAGACAGTATGTACCATGGTGTCAGAGACAGTATGTACCATGGTGTCTGAGACAGTATGTACCATGGTGTCGGAGACAGTGCCATGGTGTCAGAGACAGTATGTACCATGGTGTCTGAGACAGTGCCATGGTGTCAGAGACAGTATGTACCATGGTGTCAGAGACAGTATGTACCATGGTGTCAGAGACAGTGCCATGGTGTCAGAGACAGTATGTACCATGGTGTCAGAGACAGTATGTACCATGGTGTCGGAGACAGTATGTACCATGGTGTCGGAGACAGTATGTACCATGGTGTCAGGGACAGTATGTACCATGGTGTCAGAGACAGTATGTACCATGGTGTCAGAGACAGTATGTACCATGGTGTCAGAGACAGTATGTACCATGGTGTCAGAGACAGTATGTACCATGGTGTCAGAGACAGTATGTACCATGGTGTCAGAGAGAGTATGTACCATGGTGTCAGAGACAGTATGTACCATGGTGTCAGAGACAGTATGTACCATGGTGTCAGAGACAGTATGTACCATGGTGTCAGAGACGGTATGTACCATGGTGTCAGAGACAGTATGTACCATGGTGTCAGAGACAGTATGTACCATGGTGTCAGAGACAGTGCCATGGTGTCAGAGACAGTATGTACCATGGTGTCGGAGACAGTATGTACCATGGTGTCAGAGACAGTGTGTACCATGGTGTCAGAGACAGTATGTACCATGGTGTCAGAGACAGTATGTACCATGGTGTCAGAGACAGTATGTACCATGGTGTCAGAGACAGTGTGTACCATGGTGTCAGAGACAGTATGTACCATGGTGTCAGAGACAGTGTGTACCATGGTGTCAGAGACAGTATGTACCATGGTGTCAGAGACAGTGTGTACCATGGTGTCAGAGACAGTATGTACCATGGTGTCAGAGACAGTATGTACCATGGTGTCAGAGACAGTATGTACCATGGTGTCAGAGACAGTATGTACCATGGTGTCAGAGACAGTATGTACCATGGTGTCAGAGACAGTATATACCATGGTGTCAGAGACAGTATGTACCATGGTGTCGGAGACAGTGTGTACCATGGTGTCAGAGACAGTATGTACCATGGTGTCAGAGACAGTATGTACCATGGTGTCAGAGACAGTATGTACCATGGTGTCAGAGACAGTATGTACCATGGTGTCGGAGACAGTATGTACCATGGTGTCGGAGACAGTGTGTACCATGGTGTCAGAGACAGTATGTACCATGGTGTCAGAGACAGTATGTACCATGGTGTCAGAGACAGTATGTACCATGGTGTCAGAGAGAGTATGTACCATGGTGTCGGAGACAGTATGTACCATTGTGTCGGAGACAGTATATACCATGGTGTCAGAGACAGTATGTACCATGGTGTCAGAGAGAGTATGTACCATGGTGTCAGAGACAGTATGTACCATGGTATCAGAGACAGTATATACCATGGTGTCAGAGACAGTATGTACCATGGTGTCAGAGACAGTATGTACCATGGTGTCGGAGACAGTATGTACCATGGTGACGGAGACAGTATGTACCATGGTGTCAGAGACAGTGTGTACCATGGTGTCAGAGACAGTATGTACCATGGTGTCGGAGACAGTATGTACCATGGTGTCAGAGACAGTGTGTACCATGGTGTCAGAGACAGTATGTACCATGGTGTCAGAGACAGTATGTACCATGGTGTCAGAGACAGTGCCATGGTGTCAGAGACAGTATGTATCATGGTGTCGGAGACAGTATGTACCATGGTGTCAGAGACAGTATGTACCATGGTGTCAGAGACAGTATGTACCATGGTGTCAGAAACAGTATGTACCATGGTGTCAGAGACAGTATGTACCATGGTGTCAGAGACGGTATGTACCATGGTGTCGGAGACAGTATGTACCATGGTGTCAGAGACAGTATGTACCATGGTGTCAGAGACAGTATGTACCATGGTGTCAGAGACAGTATGTACCATGGTGTCAGAGACAGTGTGTACCATGGTGTCAGAGACAGTATGTACCATGGTGTCGGAGACAGTATGTACCATGGTGTCGGAGACAGTACCATGGTGTCAGAGACAGTATGTACCATGGTGTCAGAGACAGTATGTACCATGGTGTCAGAAACAGTGCCATGGTGTCAGAGACAGTGCCATGGTGTCAGAGACAGTATGTACCATGGTGTCAGAAACAGTATGTACCATGGTGTCAGAAACAGTATGTACCATGGTGTCAGAAACAGTATGTACCATGGTGTCAGGGACAGTGCCATGGTGTCGGAGACAGTATGTACCATGGTGTCAGAGACAGTATGTACCATGGTGTCAGAGACAGTATGTACCATGGTGTCAGAGACAGTATGTACCATGGTGTCAGAGACAGTATGTACCATGGTGTCAGAGACAGTATGTACCATGGTGTCAGAGACAGTATGTACCATGGTGTCAGAGACAGTATGTACCATGGTGTCAGAGACAGTATGTACCATGGTGTCAGGGACAGTATGTACCATGGTGTCGGAGACAGTATGTACCATGGTGTCGGAGACAGTATGTACCATGGTGTCGGAGACAGTATGTACCATGGTGTCAGAGACAGTACGTACCATGGTGTCAGAGACAGTATGTACCATGGTGTCTGAGACAGTGCCATGGTGTCAGAGACAGTATGTACCATGGTGTCAAAGACAGTATGTACCATGGTGTCAGGGACGGTATGTACCATGGTGTCAGAGACAGTGCCATGGTGTCAGAGACAGTGCCATGGTGTCAGAGACAGTATGTACCATGGTGTCAGGGACGGTATGTACCATGGTGTTGGAGACCGTATGTACCATGGTGTCAGAGACAGTATGTACCATGGTGTCAGAGACAGTATGTACCATGGTGTCAGAGACAGTGTGTACCATGGTGTCGGAGACAGTGTGTACCATGGTGTCAGAGACAGTGCCATGGTGTCAGAGACAGTATGTACCATGGTGTCAGAGACAGTATGTACCATGGTGTCAGAGACAGTATGTACCATGGTGTCAGAGACAGTATGTACCATGGTGTCGGAGACGGTATGTACCATGGTGTCAGAGACAGTGCCATGGTGTCAGAGACAGTATGTACCATGGTGTCAGAGACAGTATGTACCATGGTGTCAGAGACAGTATGTACCATGGTGTCGGAGACGGTATGTACCATGGTGTCAGAGACAGTGCCATGGTGTCAGAGACAGTATGTACCATGGTATCAGAGACAGTGCCATGGTGTCAGAGACAGTATGTACCATGGTGTCGGAGACAGTGCCATGGTGTCAGAGACAGTATGTACCATGGTGTCAGAGACAGTATGTACCATGGTGTCAGAGACAGTATGTACCATGGTGTCAGGGACAGTATGTACCATGGTGTCAGAGACAGTATGTACCATGGTGTGGGAGACAGTATGTACCATGGTGTCAGAGACAGTATGTACCATGGTGTCGGAGACAGTGCCATGGTGTCAGAGACAGTACCATGGTGTCAGAGACAGTATGTACCATGGTGTCGGAGACAGTGCCATGGTGTCGGAGACAGTGCCATGGTGTCAGAGTCAGTATGTACCATGGTGTCAGAGACAGAATGTACCATGAATGTCCATTTTAAGTGATTCAGTACAGTAATTATCATTACACAATTAACAGCCTTCTATAATTTGTACATTTTACCCTGGCATATGTAAATCTGGTATATTTTTATATTGATTTCTCATTTTTACCATTCTTTAATAATTGAACTTTATTCCTTACATCCAGCCCAACTTTGCAGCATCACTACAAATACTGAAAGTAGAAATTGGAGGAGATGGTCAAAGTACCGGTAAGTATAAACACCTGTAAGTTTTGGTGTGTGTGTTGGTTAGATAGGTATGAGGAAGGAGATGTCATGATATTACTGAGATCCACACACAGCTACATTGAACGAAAATTCAATCTGAAACTGTCAAATTGGTAAGGACAAACCTTCATAATTTTAGTGTCAAACAGTAAGTTGCACAGTTAAACTTGTTAAGATATCATTCCTGGAACCATGATTTATCTATAAGTAAGATATTTTGCTCTTAAAACCCAAAACTTTTCAGGTTTACAATCAATGAGTTAGTAAAGGACCCTGTACTAATGTAGGGATTTTAGTCATCCATTTCGATTTTAACAATATTTTATTCAATTGTGCATACAAACTGTTTGACAAACACCTGTCACAGATCTAGAGGATTCAGAAAAAGAAGCACTGATGTACTTAAAGTTTACCGGTTTCCATTTTTTAGATTAGATAACTTGAAAGATCCTTTGATTTTAACAAAGGGCCATGTACTGAACTTAAATATCTCCCAATAAGTTGTTTACAAGTACTTCTCTGGACATTTTCTTTTCTTTAGGTTAATAACAAAAATTTTTGTGACGACTTCCTGTTGATTCTTTTTTGTGTTTATTTGTACGATGTGTGTTTTAGAGGGTACAGAGGCATCTCATATGCATAATGAGTGGGATGAGAATTACCAGCGCGGGTATGAATGGTGGATAATGACTGAAGCCAAGAAGGTGGGTGAAAAAGTGACAATTTTTATTCAAATAGGGTCCTGTTAGAGATGGACAATTGTCACATCACAGATGTATTCTCTGATCACTGATCAACACCGATATTGTAATGATATCCATGAACTTATTTATTAGAACACAAGCTTCCCTAATTTTTAGCCCACCATCATCAGATGGTGGGCTATTCAAATCGCCTTGCATCCGTGGTCCGTGGTCCGGCCGGCTGGTCCGGCCGGCTGGCCGGCCGTCCCTCCGTCCGTCCGGCCGTCCGTAAACAATTCTTGTTATCGCTATTTCTGAGAAAGTACTGAATGGATCTTTCTCAAATTTCATATGTAGGTTCCCCTTGGTCCCTAGTTATGCATATTGCATTTTGGGACCGATCGGAAAACAACATGGCTGACAGACAGCCATCTTGGATTTTGACAATTGAAGTTTGTTATCGCTATTTCTGAGAAAGTACTGAAGGGATCTTTCTCAAATTTCATATGTAGGTTCCCCATGGTCCCTTGTTATGTATATTGCATTTTGGGACCAGTCGGTTAACAACATGGCTGACAGACAGCCATCTTGGATTTTGACAATTGAAATTTGTTATCGCTATTTCTAAGAAAGAACTGAAGGGATCTTTCTCAAATTTGATATATCTGTTGCCCTTGGTCCCTAGTTGTGCATATTTCATTTTGGGATTAGTCGGATAACAACATGGCCAACAGACAGTCATCTTGGATTTTGACAACTGAAGTTTGTTATTGATATTTTACCAAAGGTACTGAAGGGATCTTTCTCAATTTTCATATGTAGGTTCCCCTTGGTCCGTCGTATTGCATTTTTGGATCAATCAGAAAACATTGTCGGCAGACAGCCATTATTGCTAAATCTTAAATTTCATATATAAGTTTCCGTTGTTTAAAAAGCACTGGAATGATGTTTCTTAATTTACACAGATTAGTAAGAGGAAGGGAAAAAGAGAAAAGATCAATCTGACATGGAACCTATAAAGATCATTCAATGGTGGGCGCCAAGATCCCTCTGGGATCTCTTGTTTCATTCATAAATTACTGTAAAAGTACTCATATTTGTGAGCTTTAATTTTAGGTTGTAACCAAGTTAAATAAGCCCAATGATGAAGTGTTGCACCCACAATACTTAATACTGTTAAACAACATTTGGAAACTGGAATTAATGCATTCATGATTTGGTGGAATATTCCCAAAAATGTATAAATGCAATCACCACTAAAATATATACGTTTAAAGTACATGTATATTAATTAATCTATTCCAGCTATTTACATATTTGTATTAACATACAGTATAACCCACTTATATTGAACTCGGGTACATTGAAATCCCGCTTAGTATGAACAAATACACGATCCCCTGCCACATTCCTACTAATCTATGTACATTATATCTATTTTCCGTTACAATGAATCGGCTATTATGAAAACCCGCCTAGTATGAACAAATTTTGACGTCCCTAAAGTCATTTTTCAACCAATTTTACCCGGATATTATGTAAACACTGGCTGGTTGATACCGGTTGGTCAAGAAATTATAAGTCTGTCAGAAATGAATGAGATGGGTATGAATGCAGAGTTACTTGACCGTGAAATTACTGTAATAAGTGAGGTTTTATTTTGTGAGTTAATGTCATAATAATAACATACCAGTCTCCATCCTTTGTTTGAAATCAGTTTGAATGTTGAACAATAAATTCTCTCCAAACAGAAGCGAAACATTCTTCTATTTGTTGACAATTTTCCGACCCATCCGCATATCGATGCATTGAAATCTATGAAACATGTGTTCTTTCGTCCAACACCACTTCTAAATGACAGCCGATGGATCCGGTTGTGAATAACATTGTAAAGATAAACTCCAGAAAATATCTAGAAGAAAAACTCTGTTGTTTGAACAACTCATCAGATTTCTGTGTGAATGTGAGTAGCGATTGACTGGGTTCACGAAGCATGACACGATGTGACCTCATAAGCCATTGGTTGTTGATTTGCGAAGGCGGGGTTTGTTGACAGTTGTACGATTGTTGAGGTATCAGACGGCCCTGATGATGATGTAATGTTAGCGGAATAATTATTAGATTGATTCGTTTGTAAGCAGGGAGTTCATTGACAGCAAAAAGCATTCACTAATTAGTTATTTTTTTAAGTAAAGACCTACATGTCGACAGTAGCCTGGACAAAATACGTAACGTTATACATGTACAGGAATGAAATGAAATCTAATATTCATATATTCCATATAATTCTTTACATTGTACGAAATTATTGCATGTACATGATTACGTTTATATAATAGAAATGTGTTATCATGAATTTGTAATCATAACAAACAAGGGGAGTCACTCTGTAAACCAAACCATAAACCCGGTTATATTGAAACTCGGTTATTATGAACAAATTCTCAGAGTCACCAGGATTTCATTATTTCCGGGTTAGATTGTATATAGATGATCAGTGTTAATGACAGGTTTGCATGCACAACCAGAAATTTAATACTGACAAACTAGGTCGCACTGGGAGAACCAGAAATTTAATACTGACAAACTAGGTCGCACTTGGAGAACCAGAAATTTTAGCTCTGTGAAATTTAAAAACTACACAATACACAAATGTATCTAATCAATTACACTGATTTGTGTTTTCTTATTGAATGGTATTTACCTGTTTATTTATATTTATTTCAGAGAAACCCTGACATTTTACTGTATGGTCTGCCATGGGCATTCCCGGGCTGGATTGGAGGTGGCAGTCGTGACAATCCATACACTAATGTCACACGTACAGCGGATTATGTGACACGCTGGCTCCTCGGGGCTAAGAAGTTTTACAATCTCACTATAGACTATGTTGGGGTAAGCATGGCAATGTAATCAATACTTCTAAAAGGACGACATGTCTGATTGTTTTTAATTTCATTTACAAAGTCTGCAAATTTGAATTCAAAGTGCTAGAAATGTTCAAACGTTGTGTCACCTTATTTAGTTATAGTTCAATGAGAGCAAAACGTTATATATTGTTACTGTGTCCTTGAACCCAGTGTACCTAATTTTGAGTGCCCAGCTGTATTAATGGGTATCAGCATCCTGGGAAGTAATTATGTGATATACTGGAGGGATTTATTGATTTGTCTTCAAGGCACAGAATCTATACCAGTTTATATTAGCCAGTTGTTCTGTTGTAGATCTGGAATGAGAAGCCATATGATGTTACATACATCAAAGTGAGTATATTGTCAACATTAGCCGGTAGTCTTCTGTTTAATTTTTTTTAATGTTGATCTAATGTCTGATCAGGTTAAAAAGGAAATTTTCTTAAGTAGAATTTTTCGCTCCTAGGTGACAATATCTTTCACAAACAAATTAGCTATTTATTTCGTAACAATTGTGAAACAAGAATCAACTTCCACTAAGTACCCTTGTTGGCCACATGGAAGTGTGAGGGGCTGCATTTTCACCACAGCCTATACCA
This sequence comes from Pecten maximus, assembly GCF_902652985.1. NCBI lineage: Eukaryota > Metazoa > Mollusca > Bivalvia > Pectinida > Pectinidae > Pecten > Pecten maximus. The sequence goes on from NW_022982600.1 coordinate 22,137, forward strand.
CTATTATAAAAAGTATTGATTGGTGACTTCCACATGTGGGATAGAACCTGATATAACCCTTTACACAGGGACTTGGATCTGAAGCCACAATCTATATACATTGTATATGAATATTATGCATGATATGTATCCCTGGGTTGAGAATATGTGTCAAGTCCCTGTGACCCTGTACATATTATTTTCTGCATAAACACTGCTATCAACATGATTGCTGAAGTATTTCTTTTTTATATTTATATCTTAACTGAAAATAATCGCAGATTCTTATGCAATGATCTCTTAACACATATACAGTAAAATGTGTTTATAATATATCTGGTTCTAACGTATACAATATCTAACGTCAATAATGTATGCATAGAAAATTCCCATAAGAACACCTAGCTATATAATCCTTGTTAATTAGTGCGGTTGTAATGTCTCCCCAAACAATGACTTTTCGGCTGGAATGTATCAATAATTAGTCCCAATTTCGCCAGGTATAACGTACGTAAGTACAGGTAAGTTGTCAGCTGCTGGTGTTATTGTTACAATCAAAAGGTGAACAAAAAACATTTCAGTGTTTTCGTCACTCCGTCATATAAATACCTCTGGTCAGTTCTACAAAACACATGCTAGAAAAATGTTGTCTTCATCGATAGAAATAATTCAAAGCAATCACTGATAACATCGGGTTTTTTAAGCAATAGAAAATGCAATCTTAACAGTCTTGTGAATTAGTCATGTCCATAGTTTATGCTGTTTCTGTACATAATGCAAATATCTCTTTTGTCAAATGATATGGTATTGTTAATAAGCACCTTTGTAACTTGTATTTCACATATTAAATATGCCTGTGATTTCCCCATGACCGATATAACTTTTTCTGCTAAAAACAGTATAAATTTCATCAGTCCTTAGCAATACTTTATAAACAGATTTTACTGTAGAGAGTTACTTATAAAACATAAATCTGATGTAACTGAACATAAATGGCCAAAACTGTTATCTGTTTAGACCCTGAGAAAGAACCTTGACACCAATCAGCTGGGCCATGTGAAGATTGTGGCAGCAGATGGAGGCTGGGACATCGCCTCACATATTGGAGCAGACCAGGAACTGGACGCGGCCATAGATTATATAGGGTAGGTATCACATATTGGAGCGGACAAGGAACTGGACGCCACCATAGATTATATAGGGTAGGTATCACATATTGGAGCTGACAAAGAACTGGACGCCGCCATAGATTATATAGGGTAGGTATCACATATTGGAGCTGACAAGGAACTGGACGCCGCCATAGATTATATAGGGTAGGTATCACATATTGGAGCTGACAAAGAACTGGACGCCGCCATAGATTATATAGGGTAGGTATCACATATTGGGGTGGACAAGGAACTGGACGCCGCCATAGATTATATAGGGTAGGTATCACATATTGGAGCAGACAAGGAACTGGACGCCGCCATAGATTATATAGGGTAGGTATCACATATTGGGGCAGACAAGGAACTGGACGCGGCCATAGATTATATAGGGTAGGTATCACATATTGGAGCTGACAAGGAACTGGACGCGGCCATAGATTATATAGGGTAGGTATCACATATTGGAGCTGACAAGGAACTGGACGCGGCCATAGATTATATAGGGTAGGTATCACATATTGGGGTGGACAAGGAACTGGACGCGGCCATAGATTATATAGGGTAGGTATCACATATTGGAGCTGACAAGGAACTGGACGCTGCCATAGATTATATAGGGTAGGTATCACATATTGGAGCTGACAAGGAACTGGACGCGGCCATAGATTATATAGGGTAGGTATCACATATTGGGGTGGACAAGGAACTGGACGCGGCCATAGATTATATAGGGTAGGTATCACATATTGGAGCTGACAAGGAACTGGACGCGGCCATAGATTATATAGGGTAGGTATCACATATTGGAGCTGACAAGGAACTGGACGCCGCCATAGATTATATAGGGTAGGTATCACATATTGGAGCTGACAAGGAACTGGACGCCGCCATAGATTATATAGGGTAGGTATCACATATTGGAGCTGACAAAGAACTGGACGCCGCCATAGATTATATAGGGTAGGTATCACATATTGGGGTGGACAAGGAACTGGACGCCGCCATAGATTATATAGGGTAGGTATCACATATTGGAGCGGACAAGGAACTGGACGCCACCATAGATTATATAGGGTAGGTATCACATATTGGAGCTGACAAAGAACTGGACGCCGCCATAGATTATATAGGGTAGGTATCACATATTGGAGCTGACAAGGAACTGGACGCCGCCATAGATTATATAGGGTAGGTATCACATATTGGAGCTGACAAAGAACTGGACGCCGCCATAGATTATATAGGGTAGGTATCACATATTGGGGTGGACAAGGAACTGGACGCCGCCATAGATTATATAGGGTAGGTATCACATATTGGAGCAGACAAGGAACTGGACGCCGCCATAGATTATATAGGGTAGGTATCACATATTGGAGCTGACAAGGAACTGGACGCCGCCATAGATTATATAGGGTAGGTATCACATATTGGACAGACAAGGAACTGGACGCCGCCATAGGTTATATAGGGTAGGTATCACATATTGGAGCAGACAAGGAACTGGACGCGGCCATAGATTATATAGGGTAGGTATCACATATTGGAGCAGACAAGGAACTGGACGCGGCCATAGATTATATAGGGTAGGTATCACATATTGGGGCAGACAAGGAACTGGACGCGGCCATAGATTATATAGGGTAGGTATCACATATTGGAGCTGACAAGGAACTGGACGCTGCCATAGATTATATAGGGTAGGTATCACATATTGGAGCTGACAAGGAACTGGACGCGGCCATAGATTATATAGGGTAGGTATCACATATTGGAGCAGACAAGGAACTGGACGCGGCCATAGATTATATAGGGTAGGTATCACATATTGGAGCTGACAAGGAACTGGACGCCGCCATAGATTATATAGGGTAGGTATCACATATTGGAGCTGACAAGGAACTGGACGCGGCCATAGATTATATAGGGTAGGTATCACATATTGGGGCAGACAAGGAACTGGACGCGGCCATAGATTATATAGGGTAGGTATCACATATTGGAGCTGACAAGGAACTGGACGCTGCCATAGATTATATAGGGTAGGTATCACATATTGGAGCTGACAAGGAACTGGACGCGGCCATAGATTATATAGGGTAGGTATCACATATTGGGGCAGACAAGGAACTGGACGCGGCCATAGATTATATAGGGTAGGTATCACATATTGGGGCAGACAAGGAACTGGACGCGGCCATAGATTATATAGGGTAGGTATCACATATTGGAGCTGACAAGGAACTGGACGCTGCCATAGATTATATAGGGTAGGTATCACATATTGGAGCTGACAAGGAACTGGACGCGGCCATAGATTATATAGGGTAGGTATCACATATTGGAGCTGACAAGGAACTGGACGCCGCCATAGATTATATAGGGTAGATATGAAGGGCATCACAGGGACCCATGAGACACTACTGTAAACGTTGAAATTTATACGAGGGGGAAATTTACACTAATTACGTGGACTCCTTTTGTTTGCCAAAATTTCCCCCATGCGTATTATTTGATATCAATTTGCGTAATCTTGAACTACAAGTGAAAGTGGATCGATTGCGAAAATTACCCCCACGCCTATAGTTTACATATTGAAATCGCGAAATTAACCCCCCGTGAAAACAATCACGTTTACAGTACTCTTGTCATTTGTGATTCAAACAACAAGAGCAGAGTCTCGTGAGTTTCTGACAAAGGTATTAGGAAAAATCACCTGATGTGAATAATTATAATAGGTAAAAGGATGTTGGAAGGTTAGCCCCATCACAGTGATTCACTTTAAGGATGGCAGTCTCTGACTTGAGTATAACTAGCTGGAGTTTAATGAAATGTTCTAAATAAGGCATAATACTTGAAAGTTAAAGGAAAATCTCCCGTCTTTGATTACCATTTTTATATAACCATATATATTGTGCATTAAACTCGAGGAGTAAATCAATAACAACTGAATCCTATTAGAGATTTGAAATAAGTGGAGAACAAAAACATGTTGGCATTTCTACTGAACTACTACTTTAGATAAGGGTGGGCTTATTACCAGGCATGTGTTTATTGATGGATAGGTGTGAAAGTAGAGATTATAAGGTCACCTTACTAACTCAGGCTAGTGATAATTCCCTTTAGCCTGGCACGTCTTGGAATAACCCTGGCTGTTAATAGGACGTTAAACAAAATAAACCAACCCTTTAGCCTGGCGGTGGGTGGACCAATGAGAGAGAGAAAGGTCCTGGTTTCAGGACCAGTGTGGGCAGGGTATTTTTCAATACTCATTCCTGTTTTAAGATAGATTTTTTTCTTTATCACAAACATTGATTTTAGTTGATATGGTTTTGTTTTCAGTGCCCACTATCCTGGTACTACCACAACAAAAGCTGCACTGACCACAGGAAAACAGCTGTGGTCATCCGAGGATTATAGTACCTTCAACGATAACACTGGTGGGGGCTGCTGGGCGAGGGTATGTATTAACTTAATTCAACATTTTTCAGCAATATTGAAACAAGTTCTTTTTATAATAATTATTATTGGCCTCGAAAGAAGCAGTTAGATAGCCTTAATGTGGGGGGAAGCAATGAAAACCCAAATTGTGAGGAAGCTGACCACCAGTCCATATTCAGAATCGGTGAAAGGCAAGATCTACAGTACCACCCTGAAACCCATAGGCATTAGTGGGAGGGGGGGGGGGGGGGGGGGGGGGGGGGGGGGGGGAATACTACTCATGCAGTAAAACGTCTTTGTTAAAACACCAAAGAGAGTAAGAAATACATCACTTAAGAACTTAAGACAGAATTTGTAATGAATGAATGGACTCCTCTTCAGGGGAGACCACTCTTTGTATTTCTCTTTCTTGTAGTAATAACAAAAGTATATTGTTAAATTGTTATACTTACTGAAAGTTGTTTTTAACATATTATTTTATTTCAGATACTGAACCAAAATTTTGTAAATGGCAATATGACAAGGTTTGTATATCTTTGATACGCTCTCAGAGTTATTAGGGAATGTTCCAATCAAATATTTACCCTAAATGTAACAGAGCCGGAAAAATAAAAATATTCACTAGCTCTTGCCAATATATATAAGCGAATGTTACATTTACCTTTTTTTATCAGATGTCTGAAATTGTAGTTTTTTTGCGATTTCTTTTAAACACAAAATGAAGCACTTACAGATAGCCTGGTATTTTAAATTTGAAGTTAACGATATTGATTGAATTTACTAAGGATATTGCTGAATTACATGTAAGTAACTGTTGAGACTATATTGACTGAATTTACTAAGGATATTGCGAATTTAAACTGCTGTAGAGTTGAATTGTTGATGGTTGCAGTACAATATCATGGAACCTGATAGCCAGTTACTACGATGCCTTACCCTTCCCAAGCTGTGGACTCATGACCGCTGACAGTCCCTGGAGTGGACACTATGATGTCGCCTCCCCTATATGGATGACAGGTAAAAATAGGGTCTGATTGATGATAGAGATTTAATTAAAACATATTAATTCTTGTCTGAATAGTTTATAAACCAAGGAAACTTGAACATGTTCTATGCATGGATATTAATATATGATCATTATCAGGGTATTAATATAGGACCGGTATCAGGATATCAATATAGGACTAGTATCAGGGTATTAATATAGGACCGGTATCAGGATATCAATATAGGACTAGTATCAGGGTATTAATATAGGACCGGTATCAGGATATTGATATAGGACTAGTATCAGGGTATTAATATAGGACCGGTATCAGAATATCAATATAGGACTAGTATCAGGGTATTGATATAGGACCGGTATCAGGATATCAATATAGGACTAGTATCAGGGTATTAATATAGGACCAGTATCAGGATATTAATATAGGACCGGTATCAGGATATTAATATAGGACAAGTATCAGGGTATTAATATAGGACCGGTATCAGGATATCAATATAGGACTAGTATCAGGGTATTAATATAGGACCGGTATCAGAATATCAATATAGGACTAGTATCAGGGTATTAATATAGGACCGGTATCAGGATATCAATATAGGACTTGTATCAGGGTATTAATATAGGACCAGTATCAGGATATTAATATAGGACCGGTATCAGGATATTGATATAGGACCAGTATCAAGATATTAATATAGGACCAGTATCAGGATATTGATATAGGACCGGTATCAGGATATTAATATAGGACCAGTATCAGGATATTGATATAGGACCAGTATAAGGATATTAATATAGGACTAGTATCAAGATATTAATATATGACTAGTATCAGGATATTAATATATGGCCAGTATCAGGATATTTGTTTATGACCCATATCAGGATATTAATATAGGACAAGTATCAGGATATTAATATATGACCAGTATCAGGATATTAATATATGACCAATATCAGGATATTAATATATGACCAGTATCAGGATATTGATATGTGACTAGTATCAGGATATTAATATAGGACCAGTATCAGGATATTGATATAGGACCAGTATCAGGATATTAATATATGACCAGTATCAGGATATTAATATATGACCAGTATCAGGATATTAATATATGACCAGTATCAGGATATTGATATAGGACCAGTATCAGGATATTGATATAGGACCAGTATCAGGATATTAATATATGACCAGTATCAGGATATTGATATGTGACTAGTATCAAGATATTGATATGTGACCATTATCAGGATATTAATATATGACCAATATCAAGATATTAATATAGGACCAGTATCAGGATATTGATATAGGACCAGTATCAGGATATTGATATAGGACCAGTATCAGGATATTAATATATGACCAGTATCAGCATATTAATATATGACCAGTATCAGGATATTAATATAGGACCAGTATCAATATATTAATATAGGACCAGTATCAGGATATTAATATATATTTACCATTGTATGGCACTGCCACTATATAACCCTACCAATTCAGTTGCGAGTTCACCAGCCTATGAACTGCCAACAGGAAGTGATCTCTGCTACTGGTAAGCGCGGGAAATTTGAATTTGAAAATTTCAAAACAAAAATCGCATGACAAATAAAAAAAATCGCAGATGGTAAATATAAGAATTGAATGGCTTTCAGTTGGCATTCATAGTCAATATGAATTCCAACTGGACAGAGGCAAATTCAACATGAAGCGCTAGCGCGCTTCATGGAATTTGCCTCTGTCCAGTTGGCATTCATATTGACTATGAATGCCAACTGAAAGCCGTTCAATGCTTAAATGACCAGTATCAGGATATTAATATATGACCAGTATCAAGATATTAATATATGACCAATATCAGGATATTAATATAGGACCAGTATCAGGATATTAATATATGACCAGTATCAATATATTAATATAGGACCAGTATCAGGATATTGATATAGGACCAGTATCAGGATATTAATATATGACCAGTATCAGGATATTAATATAGGACCAGTATCAGGATATTAATATAGGACTGGTACAATTGTATCAGGATATTAATATATGACCAGTATCAGGATATTTGTTTATGACCAGTATCAGGATATTAATATATGACCAATATCAAGATATTAATATAGGACCAGTATCAGGATATTAATATACATGTATGACCAATATCAAGATATTAATATATGACCAGTATCAGGATATTTAAGCATTGAACGGCTTTCAGTTGGCATTCATAGTCAATATGAATGCCAATTGGACAGAGGCAAATTCATGAAGCGCGCTAGCGCTTCATGTTGAATTTGCCTCTGTCCAGTTGGAATTCATATTGACTATGAATGCCAACCGAAAGCCGTTCAATTCTTATATTTACCATCTGCGATTTTTTATTTGTCATGCGATTTTTGTTTTGAAATTTTCAAATTCAAATTTCCCGCGCTTACCAGTAGCAGAGATCACTTCCTGTTGGCAGTTCATAGGCTGGTGAACTCGCAACTGAATTGGTAGGGTTATATAGTGGCAGTGCCATACAATGGTAAATATTGATATATGACCAGTATCAGGATATTAATATATGACCAGTATCAGGATATTTGTTTATGACCAGTATCAGGATATTAATATATGACCAGTATCAGGATATTAATATATGACCAGTATCAGGATATTGATATAGGACCAGTATCAGAAAATTAATATATGACCAGTATCAGAATATTAATATAGGATCAGTATCAGGATATTAATATAGGACCTTTATCAGCTTGTGTTAAGATATTCCATTAAAATGTATGTTTGAACTCAATGACCCTGAGATGCTACTGTTGAACCTTTACATGATGTGATGATATCTCTATTAAATGTATTGCTGTATTGCCTTCAATAGCTCATACAACTCAGTTCACTGCCCCTGGGTGGAAATACCTGCCACATGGATCCGGGGTCGGCAAACTGGCTCATGGTGGAAGTTACGTGTCCTTGGTCAGTCCAAACCAAAAAGACCTCACCATTATTTTGGAAACCATGGTAACCTCACAGCTTTTTAACTGTCAATCACTACCATTAAAATCATGGTAACTTACACATGTAAAACATGGCAACTTCACAAAAGTGTCTTTTTCACAGAAACAAGAATGAATTTAACTCATTCATTCATATTCAAAATGATACACAAGCACAATTCCTTCACGTGAAATTCCCTTGGATTTCATGCGAAAAAAATTCATGTGAAGGAATTTTGCCTGTGTATTTCTTATAGACATTCTGATATATTTTTAAAGCAGCACTCATTGATAGTCGACAGCTTCCTTATTTTGCCAGGACAATAGATAGCCACGGTTGGACACTTGTATGTCAGAGTAGAAAATGTTTTGGACTCATCATTGTATGATTTTTTCACCTTTTTTTTTCTAAGAAAACCATTCACTGCACAAACTTAAGAAGTACATTTTAAATATATTTATTTCTCATTTTTAATAAGTATTCAAATGTGGTAGATGTTTTTCTCACTATAAATTGAGCCGAGTTATTGGATCCTGATCAATTGAATGTTTGTAATTGACAGAGCCATGATCACTCACTGTGTATCCGACCTGCACTTCCTGCTTACAACGTCATCCCGCAAAATGTGTCACTGCAGCTCAGTGGAGACCTGGTAAGTTGTACAGCCAATATTAAAACAAAACAGTATTGTCAGAGTACCAGTGTAAAGATATCAGCAAATCTAAATTAATTTATTAGCTCGTCTCTTCGAAGAAGAGTGAGAGCTTATGTTGTCACGTCGGCGTCGGCGTCGGTGTCGGCGTCGGTTTTCCAAATGTTAAATTTTTGGTGCAAGTGTTGAAAGGCATAGTAATTTATGGTAATATGGTCCCTGTGGGGGTCAAACTATCCCCTGCCGGAGTTAAACTAAAAGATTTTAAAAAAAAAACCCAGAATTTTCAAATTTTTGGACTTGGAATATTTCTGCGTTAAGTTTTTGGCGCAAGTGTTGAAAGGTATTAATACATCACTTTATAATTGTACTAGGGTGCTGATAGTTGGTAATAAACTCCCTCTGGGGTTAAACTATCCCCTGCCCGAGTTAAACTAAAAGATTTTTTTGGGAAATAGCCAGAATTTTTCAAATTTTTGGACTTAGAATATTTGTGCGTTAAGTTTTTGGTGCGAGTGTTGAAAGGTATTAATACATCACTTTATAATTGTACTAGGGTGCTGATAATTGGCAATAGAGTCCCTCTGGGGTTAGACTATCCCCTGCCAGAGTTAAACTAAAAGATTTAAAAAAAAAAACACAAGAATTTTCAAATTTTTGGACTTGGAATATTTCTGCGTTAAGTTTTTGGTGCAATTGTTAAGAGGTTTTAATACATCACTATATAATTGTACAAGGGTGCTTATATTTGGCAATAGAGTCCCTATGGAGTAAGACAATCCCTTCCTGGAGTAAAAATTGGATTTTTTCTTTTTAAATCTGTGTTTTTTTGTTTTTGTTTTTAAATCTTTGGACTTTGTGTTAACTTTATATTGTGAGTGTTGAAAGGCATAGTTATACATGGTATTAGGTTCCCTGTGGGGGTTGAACTATCCCTTTCCTGAGTTAAACTGAAATATTTTTTTGAAATTTTCGTGCAAATGTTGAAAGCTTTTTAACACATTACTTTATGATTGTACTAGGGTGCTGATATTTGGTAAAAGAGTCCATATGGAGTTACACTATCCTTTCTTGGGGTGAAACTGAATATAAAACAATATGAAAACGTCACAATAGACAATTTATACCGGTCACATTTTTCAAGGGAGACAACTCTAATTAGGATATGTTGTCAAAAAATTGAAGAAATACGTCTAAAAGCAATTACATTTGTGTTTAATATCTTCATTTAATCTACAACAGCATAGCTTGTCTCCCAAATGCATGAATTCACAAAACATAATCTGATCAAGTAAACAATATAAATATTATTAATGCAATTTGCGAAACCATTCCAATTAATATACATTGTATTTTAATTATTTATTGACAAACATTTGCGAGACGAGCTATGCTGTTCTCCAACAGCTCTTGTTGTGTTTATTGTCACTAAATTTGTTCATGTTATTTTCTCTTTGGTACGCCTTCCTCTAAACTTACTTGTATGTAGGTATACACAGACACAGACAGAGATAGTAAATTTAACTAAGAAAAACATACTTATATGTTGGTAAATATATACCTATGTAAGTTTTGCATGTTTTTCAGGCAAAGATACAGCAGTTGAATGTATGGTACAGTAAATTGGCTTTTGGGAAGAACAAGACTTCTGTGCTGTTTAAAAAACTCTCACCATTGAAGGTGAGAAAGATTACAGTGCACCACTTCTTATGAAATTAAAATATCTTGTGTCGCAGACCTCAAGAATTTTCACTTATAACAATTAAACAATTCACAATTATCTATTTTCATAGTCTTGTTGAAGGAACTTCTCTCCATTTTGATAACAAGCTTTACAATTCTTTTGTACATACACAGTTTAAGTACATTTTTAGAATTCATAATACAGTGGAACTTCGTTAACTCGAACTCGGATAACTCGAATACCCCGCTTAACTCGAAGTACCTCGTCGGTCCCGACTGAATTCTCTCTTTATCTTAGTAAAGAAAACTCGGAAAACTCGAACTCGGAAAACTCGAAGAACTCTGATAATACGAAGTGAAAATTTGGTCCCAACAATAAAAATCCTATTTGAAATGATCGAATAACTTGAAGTATAATTTTCGTCGATCGGTGGTAAACGCCGACATTTTTTAAGAGCTAAATTCCGTTTGTAATACATGTATCGGCACTACTAACCTACATGCTATTATAAGTGTTTCATAAATTCATAAAAGAAATTGTCGGTTGAATCTTATAACAACATGTCTTGGTGATAAAAAGTACTGCTTTACTTACATCAGGTAATTTCCTAAGGCGGTCGCCGATATTAGTACACACGATAGTCAACAACTCATTTACCCGTTCGCTCAAGTGGAACTAATCTCTGACACCCCGGCTGATGTTTTTACAGGTGTAGAAATGAAACAGTCACCGGCGCCTATTAAATCTTTAAACTGCTGAAACTATAGCGTAATTACTGCCAAGGTGTTCAGAGTACAACTGTAACGGTCAGTGCTGTCTATTAAATCGGATAAAAGCCAGCTCAGTTACAGTAACATTTTATACGCACATGCGCAGCCTAACTTCCGGTGCTAATACACATGGAAATGGCGTGGTTATCAATAAAAAGTAAGTAGGCCGATCAAACAGTATTTTATATGTCCAATAAAAGGTAATGGTTCTGTTACGTTTTGCATGCAATCTGTGTTAAACTCAAACGGTTACCGGGTATTTGATTTGACATGAATAACTTGTTATTTTGTCGAATTCCTTTTAATCGTTTACCTTTTGCAAACATGACTTGGACATCAGATCGTTCTTGAAGTGACTAAGTGAAAGAAACTTTATCGTGACTGTATATCGGCAAAACTACACCAAATTACAAGTAACATAACGAAACATTACATATATATTTACATGTATTGACCAGTCACCACACTAAACTGATGAGCGACAGAGCGAAGTTATAATGATTATATAATGTTGACAAATATTGACCAAACTTTTCACCAAAAATGATAACTCGCTTAATTCGAACACTCGGATAACTCGAAGTTTTTTCGTGGTCCCGTCGACTTCGAGTTAACGAAGTTCCACTGTATGTCTCATCATATTCACGAAATAATAGATTATTTGCACATTCTTGTTTTAAGACATAGATATTGTCTCAGAGAATCTGTTTAGGTGTAATCAACGCATTACAACTTGATTGGAAATACAGTGAAATTAAGCAGACTTGTCATACCAACTAGATCTTAATAAGAAAAGTCTACATGTACAAATCAAAGTCAATGTTTAGTCCTTGTGTTAAAGCACATGTTTCTCACTTACCTGACAGGTACAGGATGGAAAAATAACACTTTCTGTTGGGTTGGATGAGGTATACACATTGACGTCACTCACACTTGGAAATAAAGGCTCGTACCCTGATCCACCCGCGAGTAAGCCATTCCCAGACACGTACGTCGAGGATTTTGAAGGTAAGTGTTTCTCAGGAACCAAATCAGTTGATTACGATAAAATGATATTTTTTAATCTTTTTATCATTCAAATTTGGAATTTAGTATATTGTTGAATCTAGATATTTGTGATTTAGTGTATACAGACTTGTTTTATTTGAATGTGTACCACTACACAGGATATCCTTTGCACGCGGAGCCTATGGATTTTACCCAACAGACTGGTTCTTATGAGGTCGTATCTGGAAGTCATTCCCATGGAAATGTTCTCCGTCAAGTTGTACTTCAGACCCCTGTGTTCTGGTGCAAGGCAGACGAAGTCGACAAATCCCTCAACGTCATCGGCAACTCCAAATGGTCGGAATCAGTCCTAAGGCTCTGATTGGTCAAAATTTGTGGACAATATTTAGCTATATACAAAAATGTACTTAAATTGACGAATATGACCTCATGTATAATTAACAACGTTGATATTACAACCCATTCCAGCTATCACAGTTTTTCCAAAAGACTATCTATTATTTTTCACAGCTTTTCCTGAATTTTCCGAGCCTTTCAACTTTGCCCAGCAGGTTGGCTCGTTTGAGGTCACAAGGTCAAATGACGCAAGTCACGGCCAGGTGCTTCGACAGGTTGTTCTGAAATCTCCAGTCCACTGGTGTCCTTTCCGTCTCATCATGCCCCTCAACCTTATAGGTAGACCATGGTATGTTGTTTGCTGTCTCTTCTCTTTTCCATCATCAGAACTTTCTTTAATATCTGGAGAATTACTTTGAAAAAAAAGGTTTTCATAGATGTTGATGTGCTTATCCTTTAGATTTTACTGTACATGTAAAGTTGTTGAATTTCACAAGGCTAGTATTTCGCAGTTCTCCAAGTGGAAACTCATTCAAGGGTATTTAATTTTGTATGACCATATCTAGGTGACTTTATACAATAAACACATTTCAGTATATATATATATAGATATTTGCTGGGTATATATATTTGGTGCTATGTTTAATGACCAGAATACAAAGCAAAATTCAATTCACGGCAAATATAACCAGCTGTATGATATTTTTTAGATAGAATTGCAACATATAAATAAGTGAAAAAAGATAATATTATGGGTAAAATTATCTATTAATCAGTGAAATGTCAATCTGTTTTCATCTTAATTTTATCCCCAATTTATCCCCAATGTCAATCAAATCTCCAAAGCAAACTCTGTAACAGCACTGGTTTCTTCACTTCTGCAGTTTAATGTAGAAATATTAGCTATCGTAATGTTTGAAGCTTCATACAGCATCAGTCATGACTGTAATAAAATGCATTAAAATCATTAAAAAAAATATATTTCTAAATCCTTGGACAAGATGATATCCTATTAAAACAGAACTTCAGAAAAGTTAATATTTTCCCTTGATAATTAATTGATAGGGATATATAGCTAATTAATATTTTAAGCCTGCTAATGATTAATTACAATACATGTAACTATGCAAAATGAAACTTTGTTTGGTAAGGTGTATAATTTATCTACAACATAGGTCAGCTTCTGTATAAAAGGGAGACTACTCCATCTGCCCACTTTGTCTTGACACAATGATCTCCTGCTACCTCAGTAATCCCCCGAACACTTCTATCATAGCTAACGAGGCTGATGAACACACTGATAATTACGGGTGACATAACTTGTTTAGTTAATGGATCTATCTTCCTGAATGAAATGTTTGAAGAAAAAAATGAAACCAATATGCGGCATTGTTTGCTGAAACATACGAATTTTGGGAATTGCTATGTTTTATGTTGTCCACAAATTTCACCAGTCACAGCCGCTAGACCTTATATATTATCTGTTGCATGTATAACACCTATTGATCTATCATATACACTACCATTACAGCACAAAACATTCTGTATATGTGTTGCATGAATATTTCTTTTACTTTTGTCTGTGTTATCAAGATAAAGCAGATTTCTATTTTTATTTTCTGTGTCATAACTTAAAGATGTACTAACAAAGAATACCTGGGGCCATATTCATGAAACAATACTCATGTTCAGACATGAAATCTGTGCTCAACACAATTTCCTTTAAACTTACTCTAAAACCAGAAATAGCAATTTAAAAGAAAAACCTAAACGTTAAAAGTAATATCAAAATTTGAAGTCTTTCATCAATTTCTTCAAATCATTGAAATAGTAAAAATATCAGATTTATCACTAAACGTATTTTAGTCTGAGAACAAAATGTGTATTGCAGCCTATAAAGTATGGTGTCATGAATATGGACCCTGATGTACAGTTTGAAAATTAATGGGAAAATGATTATGACTTTATGAGGATCCACTCTATGTATCAGGTATAATATCATTTATTATCAACAGTAATTATTTACACTGTACATACTTTGTGTGAGTATTATTTCATATTTCACTTTTTGTGAGTATTATTTCATATCCCACTTTTTGTGAGTATTATTTCATATTCCACTTTTTGTGAGTTTTATTTCATATTCCAGTACATTTATATATTTTACATATCTGTACATTACTCTAATGGGATATGAAACTCCCGAGCAAAAGGTTTCCAATAAAACATCAGGCCTACATGTACAGTGGGGTACAGTACAAATCATAAAGCAAAAGCAGAAAGACCACTCATCAGTTTTGATGACAATCCGTTCATTATTTCCTGACCATGTTGTATCCCCTGATATTTTCATATAAAATTAAAAGAGTATGATCAGCATATCTATTTGTAAGTCAAATAAATTTCTGTTGATAAAACAAACTCTTTAGTGAAAGAACTTTACCAGTTCAAAACCTTTTTGAATCAGATTCATGCCTTAGTAAGAAAGCATATACAATATACACATACCTTTTTGATGTATCATCTCCTTAAAGTCACCTTTTTGATGTATCATCTCCTTCAAGTCCATGGATATCAGTAAGCTTAAGTGTAGTTAGACTCTAATATAATATATGTATATTTCTATGGAAGATGTCTCCAAGCTAAATTATGATTTTTCTAACCTATCTCCCCCGTCTTATCCATCACAGGAGTGATGTGTATGTGAGCACAGACGTTGCTATTGGTGGAATCAACGGAACAACTGGGGTATATGTGGCAGCCCGCGTAGATCAAGGTGGATGCCAGTCCTGGGAGTCAAAGGGAATCTTTTTCTTCCTGTTTCCCAGCGACAAGAAGTTTATTCTAACCAATGATTTAGGTGAGTACGTCAATAGCAAACATTTCTGTAAAATATTTCATGTGTTATAAAGATAATGTAGAGTTGATGTTTATTGTTCACTGAAATATAAAATAGAAAATAAACATGATTTGAAAGTTGCTATTTTTGTTGTTTGACAAGAAATAATCCATATAAATCACATCTTATGATGCATTTTACGAAACTGTGGTTGTTTGAAATTTTAATACATGTAACGAAATGTACATTCCAAGACAAATAACAAGCTTTTGGCCTCTGTATTGCCAGCCAGAGATTTTACAAGTGTTGAGTGGGATTTTAAGATTACACATCATTAATATGAAGGATGAGTAACTGACAAGGGAAGTAACTCCCCAGCCTGAAATACTCTTGGTGTTTCATCTTTCATGAATATGAAAGCTAGATTACTCCAAGCAAAAAATAGTGGAATTTTCACAATTATATCTGATGCAGGGGTAACATTTAAACATTTAGTATTATATTGTCTGATGTTTAAAATGGTACCATTGTTTATGTCACCCAGACCCTACATCTAATACCATGTCACCCAGACTGTACATCTAATACCATGTCACCCAGACCGTACATCTAATACCATGTCACCCAGACTGTACATCTAATACCATGTCACCCAGACCCTACATCTAATACCATGTCACCCAGACCCTACATCTAATACCATGTCACCCAGACCCTACATCTAATACCATGTCACCCAGACCGTACATCTAATACCATGTCACCCAGACCCTACATCTAATACCATGTCACCCAGACCCTACATCTAATACCATGTCACCCAGACCCTACATCTAATACCATGTCACCCAGACCCTACATCTAATACCATGTCACCCAGACCCTACATCTAATACCATGTCACCCAGACTAG
>NW_022982601.1:0-39795 GCF_902652985.1 Pecten maximus
AGGAAAGAGGAGAAAAGATCAAACTTACAAAGAATCATATGATAGAAGTTATATGACACAATCAATATGATATTTTAGAGTGTGAGGTTTCGATGACTACACTGTTACCTTCATCAGACTAATGACCAGTGTGAAGTGTACTAGCACTGTGACTGTCTTATGTAGTGCCCGAGATGGTAAAAGATTTGATCTTCTCTACAGTACATAATACCATCTCATTCACTTGTTTGATTCTATTTTATTTTTACCATCTCGTCACAATTTTTACCATCTCGTCACACTATTTTTACCATCTCGTCACACTATTTTCGTACTTGGTGTCAATAGGATCATGATTAAGACACATCCTTCAGAGTAGATCAAATCTTTAACTGTCTCGGACAAATGTTCCAGAATTACAATGAATCAATAAAGAACGTTGCAATGGTGGATGCCATTAACATATGAAGATCCCTCGAGGATCCTATGTTCTGTAGCTGATGACCACTGACTCTTGATTTGATACCAGTCTCTTTTTCTCAATCAAACAACAGCTGAATTGTCTCAGAACTTATTGTCAAATCTGTGTTTTGACCTAGCTTCATAGAATAAAGTGTTGCCTGACTGCCATATCTCTGGACCCTTAAACAGTACATATCTGTCAAGTCTTCAGGTTAGGTATTATAAAATATTCTTTCCGTCAGTTTATTTTATGTACATTTGTCAAAATCTATCTCAAATAAGAGGTTTTAGAAAATCAAATATAATGAAGGTCTCACACAACTAATTCAGCCAATCAGCTGGTGTTTCACCTGAACCAAGTCCCTGAAGAAAACGTGTTTCTTAGGTTTGTAGCAATTTCCTGAGTAAATAACATATGAGGATAAAGAGTTAAGGTCTTGAGATTTTGAAAATATAAGATATACACTCCTGGTATAAATAGAAAGACGTAGAATTTCAGGTGTAACAAGAGCTGTTGGAGAACAGCATAGCTCGTCTCGCAAATGTTTGTCAATAAATAATTAAAATATATTAATTGGAATGGTTTCGCAAATTGCATTAATAATATTTATATTGTTTACTTGATCAGATTATGTTTTGTGAATTCTTGCAATTTTCAAAACCCTACCAATTTATGTATATATAAATTATTTATTGACAAACATTCAGGAGACAAGCTATGCTCGTTATAGATTAAATGAATATATTAGATACAAATGTAATTGCTTTTGAACATATTTCTTCAATTTTTTGATAAAATATTATCCTTATGAGAGTTATCTCCCTTGAAAAATGTGGACCAGTATAAATTGTCTAATGTGAGCATTTTCACATTGTTTTATTTTCAGTTTCATCCCAAGAAGGGGTAGTGTAACTCCATAGGGACTCTTTTACCAAATATCAGCACCCTAGTACAATCATAAAGTGATGTGTTAATAGCTTTCAACATTTGTACAAAAATTTTAAAAAATGTGTTTTTTCCCCAAAAAAATATTTCAGTTTAACTCCGGCAAGGGATAGTTTAACCCCCACAGGGAACCTAATACCATGTATTACTATGTCTTTCAACACTAACAAGATAAACTTAGCACAAAGTCCAAAGATTTAAAAACAAAACAAAAAAAACACAGATTTTAAAAGAAAAAATCTTTTTTTTTTTTTTTAAGTTTTACCCCAGGAAGGGATTGTCTTACTCCATAGGGACTCAATTGCCAAATATCAGCACCCTAGTACAATTATGAAGTGATGTATTAAAACCTCTTAACACTTGCACCAAAAACTTAACGCAGAAATAATCTAAGTACAAAAATTTCAAAATTCTGGTTTTTTCCCCAAAAGAATCTTGAAGTTTAACTCCGGCAGTGGATAGTTTAACTCCAGAGGGACTCTACTGCCAATTATCAGTACCCTAGTACAATTATAAAGTGATGTATTAATACCTTCAACACTTGCACCAAAAACTTAACGCAAAAATGTTCTAAGTCCAAAAATTTTCAAAAATCTGCTTTTTTCCAAAAAATCTTTTAGTTTAACTCCGGTAGGGAATAGTTTAACCCCCACAGGGACCATATTACCATAAATTACTATGCCTTTCAACACTTGCACCAAAAACTTAACATTTGAAAACCAACGACGACGCGACAACATAAGCTCTCACTCTTCTTCGAAGAGACGAGCTAAAAAGGCGGGAATTCCCCAGGTGGGGGTTTCCGAGTTCATTCTAAATATCAAGGTTGCTGTCTTCGTAGTACTGGTGTGCTCTTGTTGAGTGACAGTTGAGTGGTCAGACAGGCCCATTTAGCATCTTCTTAAATTCGGGTAAAGTCTAGTTATTTATCCTGACGAAGTTGAAAATTGAGTTACATTGTTTTAGAAAGTGTTGACAGGTATGAAAAAGACAATGTAACAAGGTTGTTTAATTTAATATGATTTATTTGCAATAAAGCATTCATTGTTTAAAATTTAGTATCTTATAATTTCAAAGGCACCATAATGTAAATGGTAGATATATATATATATAACATTATTTACTGATAAAACATTTAATTAGCACACACTTATTAAGGTTAGATATATATATTTGTGAAGCATTGTAACTCTGAATCAATTTCTCATTGTAAGCTAGATAACAAGAATAACAAATAATGATTTTTCAATACGTGGGGTGGAGATACAATATCCCGGATGGTAGAGAATTGTAGCAATCCAAACAAATCTGCCACGGATACAGGTGTATACACGGGGTCTCACCAAAAATCCAGGTAATATTTGCGTAAAAACGGTGAGCCCAGCACGGAGATCCATTAATAGTCCAATTTATTGGTGAGGGTTGTTGACATGTTTTGGCCGTAGGGTAGCCGTCATCAGAACCATGATGACGGCTACCCTACGGCCAAAACATGTCAACAACCCTCACCAATAAATTGAATGATTGAATGAATCTCTGTGTTGGGCTCATTGTTTTAATGCATCAGTAATGATTTCTGTTTCAGGTTTCACAGCGATAATGACTCCTATAAGTATCAGCTTTATCAGATTCATTTCAAATCGGTAATGATATACACTATAAGGTAAGTTTGAAGTTCTCCGAGAGTTAAAGCTCTAGATTATTTAACAAACAAGTGCAAGTGCAGTTGTTCTCTTACATATTCAAGGTTGTATGTGGTACCTTGAATGCGATACCAGAGGTTAAAGTTAGAGTTGTCTCCCTTTTATCAATTAATGCCTGAAAAATCAGATTACGTGTCAACAAGGAACAAGCAGTTACCCCGGTACCTATGTAGAGTAACATAGTTCTCAAACAGGTAATGAATGTCACAGTATTGTACAGCTAGCATAATAGCTTAATTAAATTTTACCAGTTTAAAGACTTAATCTATACAACTACAAGTGTGATAGGGCAATCTGGATCCTGTAACATCTCTTCACAACTACAAGTGTGATAGGGCAATCTGGATCCTGTAACATCTCTTCAATAAATTCTAATTCACACTTTTTTAAACTATGCATTAAAATTTCACTTATATAATTTACAATAAAAAAAATTGAACACTTACCTAGACAATAAATAAACTACCCATTGTTATTTTCTTAAATATCTATTAATTAAAGTTAATAACATGCCCCTCGTGTATATTTGAGCAAATATCATCTGTATGTTGAAAAACATTGATATGTACAGTAAACAGTATTTTTGATATTTTAATTTTTATTGAGGAGAAATGGGATGAAACATTAAATTCGCTGTGTTAACTACAAAGCAAGCACCAAATTAAATGGAAATCAGGAAGAAAATACTATTAATGACAATTGAATTTAAGAATATGTGTCGCTCACAGATAAGAACTCAACAAAAGAACCTGAAACGCTAAACAACAGAGTTTGAAGTTGGGGAGACAGTTCAGGAATGTTTTACAGGTTAATTTAACAGATATAATGGTATATAAGGCTTTTCAAAACACATACAAATAAACATATACAAATAAACATATACACATTAATTAGATTTCCACTGGTTGTATCATGAGGACCACATCATTAAAATACAGTGAAAATTTAAATGACAAGAAAATAACAATTTTGATCAAAATACAGAAACAGATTCTGTCATGGCAATATTATATGAATAGTAACATACATAGATATATACCCCCCTATAGTGAAACGTTACAAAACATACCCCCCTGTAGGGTAACCACAGGGACACGTTACAATAATAATGTATGTATAAAATATATGGGGGGTCGATATAAACATAACACCCCCCATATATTTTATACATACATTATTATTGTAACGTGTCCCTGTGGGTAACGTAACAAAACATACCCTCCTATAGTGTAACGTTACAAAACATACCCCCTATAGTGTAACCTTACAAAACATACCCCCCCCCCCCCCCCCCCTATAGTGTAACGTTACAAAACATACCCCCCCCCCCCCCCCTATAGTGTAACGTTACAAAACATACCCCCCTATAGTGTAACGTTACAAAACATACCCCCCTATAGTGTAATGTAACAAAACATACCCCCCTATAGTGTAATGTAACAAAACATACCCCCCCCCCCATTAGTGTAACGTTACAAAACATACCCCCTATAGTGTAACGTTACAAAACATACCCCCCTATAGTGTAATGTAACAAAACATACCCCCCCCCCCCCTATAGTGTAACGTAACAAAACATACCCCCCCCCCTGTAGTGTAACGTAACAAAACATACCCTCCCTAAAGTGTAATTTTACAAAACATACCCCCCCCCCCTATAGTGTAACGTAACAAAACATACCCCCCCTGTAGTGTAATGTAACAAAACATACCCCCCACCCCCCACCCCTATAGTGTAACGTTACAAAACATACCCCCCTATAGTGTAACGTAACAAAACATACCCCCCTATAGTGTAACGTAACAAAACATACCCCCCCTAATGTAGTTAGCACTGTGTATAGTCTAATTAGTGTGGTGAGTACCTAAACACTAGTTAGCACTGTGTATAGTCTAATTAGTGTGGTGAGTACCTAAACACTAGTTAGTGATGTGTATAGTCTAATTAGTGTGGTGAGTACCTAAACACTAGTTAACACTGTGTATAGTCTAAATATTGTGGTGAGTACCTAAACACTAGTTAGTGATGTGTATAGTCTAATTAGTGTGGTGAGTACCTAAACACTAGTTAGTGATGTGTATAGTCTAAATAGTGTGGTGAGTACCTAAACACTAGTTAGTGATGTGTATAGTCTAAATAGTGTGGTGAGTACCTAAACACTAGTTAGTGATGTGTATAGTCTAAATAGTGTGGTGAGTACCTAAACACTAGTTAGTGATGTGTATAGTCTAAATAGTGTGGTGAGTACCTAAACACTAGTTAGTGATGTGTATAGTCTAAATAGTGTGGTGAGTACCTAAACACTAGTTAGTGATGTGTATAGTCTAATTAGTGTGGTGAGTACCTAAACACTAGTTAGTGATGTGTATA
This sequence comes from Pecten maximus, assembly GCF_902652985.1. Classification (NCBI taxonomy): domain Eukaryota; kingdom Metazoa; phylum Mollusca; class Bivalvia; order Pectinida; family Pectinidae; genus Pecten; species Pecten maximus. The sequence goes on from NW_022982601.1 coordinate 5,462, forward strand.
GTCTAAATAGTGTGGTGAGTACCTAAACACTAGTTAGTGATGTGTATAGTCTAAATAGTGTGGTGAGTACCTAAACACTAGTTAGTGATGTGTATAGTCTAAATAGTGTGGTGAGTACCTAAACACTAGTTAACACTGTGTATAGTCTAAATAGTGTGGTGAGTACCTAAACACTAGTTAGTGATGTGTATAGTCTAAATAGTGTGGTGAGTACCTAAACACTAGTTAACACTGTGTATAGTCTAAATAGTGTGGTGAGTACCTAAACACTAGTTAACACTGTGTATAGTCTAAATAGTGTGGTGAGTACCTAAACACTAGTTAGTGATGTGTATAGTCTAAATAGTGTGGCGAGTACCTAAACACTAGTTAACACTGTGTATAGTCTAATTAGTGTGGTGAGTACCTAAACACTAGTTAGCACTGTGTATAGTCTAAATAGTGTGGTGAGTACCTAAACACTAGTTAGTGATGTGTATAGTCTAAATAGTGTGGTGAGTACCTAAACACTAGTTAGCACTGTGTATAGTCTAAATAGTGTGGTGAGTACCTAAACACTAGTTAGCACCATGTATACTCTAATTAGCGTGGTGAGTACCTAAACACTAGTTAGCGCTGGATATAAGAAAAAGAGTCCCGCTTTTTAGATTGAGATCTGGTAATTGGGTCCTGACTGGTACAGTTTGAAATTAAAGAAATCATTAAACTTAATCACATGATAATGAAATATGATGTTTTGCATAGCGGCTTTCCATTGAATATTAACATCTATATCAGTGTGGAACAATACAAATGTACTGTCATTCAAATCTCAGAATTCCACAACTATCATCTTTGAACACAACCACAAGGGGATGCAGACCCTGTTAGAATCACAGGGGCTATTGCAGTCAATTTTTGTCACCAATCTTTATGGCACACAAAATAGAACATTAAAGGGATATAACAAACTTATTGTGAGTCATTGAAAGACTCCAAAGATATCACATTTACTTGATCACACCAGCTCAGAGATGCCCTTTTGATTAAGATGGAGTCTTGCCTTAATAGCTTGATCGCCATTGCCAAGTACGTAATTAATTACAATTGTTTTCTGAAATGGCGACCATTTATTGCTCCTTAATTCACGTCATCACATCAAAATACTGAGAACTACAGTTCTCGACTGTTTCCAATATTACAGAACATCCTTCTGGTTCAAAACTATCACAATGGCCGATCCGGGCACCTCCAACACGTGGGAAGAAGACTGTACCATCCATCTTGTCTAGTGCATTTATCTTAGTATCACAGTATAAGTTGTAAAATTTATTTACAGCTGTACTACACTGCCTCGGCAGAGGATGGTCCAGCCCTCTCTGCATCCTGTGTCCTCCGGTCAAGTGGAATGAGGCCAGTTCTCTCCCCTGGAGAAGGCAAGGCTTGGACAGGTGCCTTGCACATTGGACAGGCATTCTGGTATCGTAACCACTCCAACAGACACCTGTTAATATGCACAGTATAAGTTTTGTATCTAGGGGGAAAATTTACATTTAATTAATAATTCTAAGACATTTTCATGCCTATCTATAAAGGCTACCTGTCTATAGAGACCGCCTCCTCTTGAATGGTCTCTATAGACAGGTTTGATTGATTTTGTTTTCATGACATATTTTTGTTCTGATTGAAGATGGGAGATAATCTGGTAAATATATAAGTAATGCCTTGTCCATTTGACCTGGTTACATATTAAAATGTCAGTTTGTGGTTAATTGCTCTTTCAATCTGACAAGTATCACAATTGTATTAGACATAGGTATCTTAAGTGGTAATCTTATTTATAGCTCAGCAAAGAACACTAAATTTATAGTGATTGTGCTACTTGCAGATTCTGTATAAAACTTTTCATACAGTACAATACAAATATTGTGTGTGAGCCAATTCATCATTGTATCACCCTTAATCTTATTTGAATGTGCTAGAAAATATACCCTGAGTTTTCATGTTTATCATGTAACAATACTAGCCAAACCGTAATGATGTCTTCCTAACAATATGCTGTTTCTAAAGTTATCAATCAAATCTTAAAAAGTATTAGATGACATTATTGTTATCTATAAAGGATTGTGATGTCACTTACTTCATATGAAAGCAGTGGTTACAGGGACAGATGGCCACATACTCCGACTGTTCAAACTCCTCAATGCACACTGGACAGGTCTGTTAACACAAAGGATAAAATATACCATCAGGATATGATCCAATCTACATAGTTTGCTGGGTTTATTGCCATTGGAACAGCCAGGGTCGTTAATGTGGGGTCTCCTTGTAGTAGTTAGTGACTACCTCACCAAACAACATATTACGGGAGGGCCGTCACATACCATCCAGAGCAATAAGGGTAAAATGTCTTAACCAAGGACACAACCATGACGACACAGACCGTCCCATTTATCAGTTTCCCAAGAAACACAAACTAACACAGGTAGGGAGCATCGAACTACTCAACTTGTATCTTCACTTGAGATTATGTGGCTGATGCTCTAACCCACCCACCCCGATATATACATAATACTTGAACAAATCATTTTAGATGAAATTACAATAATACAATGTCTACATGACAAAGTTTTGACCAGAAGCCCTGATGGTACCAACTGCTACCATCACATACTCACATCATTGGGAAGTTTTCTCTTCTTCGTTGTCTTGAATTTGATCTTAAATTAATATAAAGAAGGCAAATAAAAAATGTCTATAAATTGTTTGTTTTTGTTTAACGTCCTATTAACAGCCAGGGTCATTTAAGGATGTGACAGGTTTGGAGGTGGAGGAAAGCCGGAGTACCCGGAGAAAAACCACCGGCCAATGGTCAGTACCTGGTAACTGCCCCATGTAGGTTTCAAACTCGCAACCCAGAGGTGGAGGGCTAGTGATAAAGTGTCGGGACACCTTAACCACTCAGCCACCGCGGCCCCCTGTGTCTATAAAACCATATTCCAAACATACGAGATTTTATGAAATCTCATTCCAAACATTTGAATGTCTATAAAATCATATTCCAAACATTATAGAAATGTCCATAGGACATGTTCATTTCACTTAATATACATCATGTACAACTTTCATTTATCATATTGCATTATTTTTTAGTTAGACATTGAACAATTTTGTATTTACTTTATTTAAATATTGTTCAAATTTTTATTTACATATTCTACAAATTTTTATTTGCATATTGTACAAATCTTTATTTACATATTGTACAATTTTTTGATTTACATGTTGTAATTTTTTTTATTTAGATATTATTCAAATTTTTATTTAGTAAACTTTATTTACATGTTTTACAAATAATAATTTACATATTCCACAATATGTTTACAAAAATCCTTTTCACATTTCATCAGATGAGATAAGTTTATAAGAATTACAGCATGTACTCATATTGTTTCCCATTCAGGAAGGGACTATTTTTTGTGTAGTAATTAAGTGCACTCCACATCCTGGCAGTAGTTATCAGAAAACATTACACTTGTCCATGCAGTACACATGCTGGGGACGTGATAAGATCCTGATGTACTTACTCTCCTGTAACCTTGTTCTTGTCGAGCTTTACATCGCAATCTGTCAACCAACAATACATGTCTTAATTATTACCTTACTTTTATATTACTTAAACGTACCATATTTATGCTATAAAGACCAATTTTGACCAAAAGAAGAGGGTGGGCTTGTTGAAGAAAAATGAACATATTATAAACTTATTTGTGAGCATTTTCAACTTATTGTAAAATAAATATGAATGGCCTACTGCAGGATAATCAACATTCATGTTTTTTTTAACTTTGACTCCATTACAGAACCATGGAATAGCATTTGTGAGCATTTTCAATTAATTGTAAAAATTTGAGTGGCTTGTTACTAGGTATATGTATGGGCTTATGGCAGATAAATATGGTACCTACAAATAGAAATATTCTAGAAATTTATTATTGTCTGGAATACAGTTCAAGATATAAAATAAATCATTTTTCAACATCATTAAAAAAATCAGGATACATTAATTTATATACACATACATATATATTATCTTAATGTACATAACTGAGGTACTGACTAGAAACTACACATTTCACCAAAATATACCAGTAGGTTATATTTAGCTTGCCTTGTGTCAAAGCCCAGACAGGCAAATGATTAACAGAGATGCCATTTCGTACCAGCATGGTGGTAGATGAAGGCTAATCATTAGTGACCTTAACCCACTTTTCAAGGTCAATCTAATACCTTCAAGTTCCTCTTCCATTGAACCATGCACTCATAATTTAACATTAAGCCCGTATCATTCTAATATAATGAAGACTTATTAATTTGGACTAAATACTATGAAATTTTATGATCTTATGAATACAATTATATCATATGTTAGAATCAAATTGTTTTCTGAAATGAAAATTGCTTCTTGAATAAAGATAAATGAGATCTCAAATGGATATTGGTGCCAATCATTGAATGATCTTTATCGATCCTCTAATCATTTGGTAACATGGGGAACCTAAATATGAAAGATATCTAGGAACCTTATGGTCTAATAATTCATATCAGTAATCAATTTTAACTGTCAAAATCCAAGATGGCCACCTTAGATGAAAAAAAAATGGATTGTATTGAAAACAAGAGGCCCATGTGCCTCAACGGTCATCTCACTAGAAAGACCTCAGTATTAGTGTAGTACATATACATACTCAGTAGCAGTATAGTTTTAGTAGTGAGAACAATTGTGTTATATGTATACTGTATGTTATTATCGTGCAAGATAACAAAATATGGTCAGAACTATCTTGGAATCATTCCTAGGCTAGTTAATAGATTCCATCTAAATTTAAATGTAACTGATAAATTTACGAAAATTATGATTGCACAATTGTATTATAGAATGGCCACTGAAGCATCCATGTTGTAATTTGAACCAACCTGAAATACAATGTATAAGAACACTTGGTTAAGACCATCTAAGGACCATTTCAGGAAAGCAATAGCTGAATCCCACAGGTGGTACCTAAGAAGAAGTTTTAACAAGAGGTCCATGGGGCCTGGATGGTCATCTAACTTTAAAGACCCTAGTATTATTGTAGTATATACTCAGTAGCAGAATAGTGGTACTGTTTGTCATGGTGGCCATCTTTGTTTTCTGACCAACCTGGAAATAAAACTTGGTCAGAACCATCTTAGCTTTATTTCAGGCAATGCAAGGTTGAGCTTAATCCCAATGGTAAAACTTAAGAATAAGTTTGAAATATGTTCTTTCAAGATGACGGCCATCTTGGATTTCGGACCGATGCCAAAAATAAGAACACTTGGTTATATTAGGACCGCACTGATGGCACTTGAGAATAAGTTTAAATTACACAATGTAGTTTAAAACAGGAAAATCCTGACTGCACAATCATATTATAATATGGATGCAGTGACACAGCAATGTTGAAGTTTATACCTGGCCGAAAAACAACAACACTTTGTCAGCTTCCTTCCTTAACATCCCTACCAATTGTCAACTCCAATATTAATTAATGGTACCAGTACAACTTGACAAGAAGTTAAAATGTGTTTTACAAGATGGTGGCATCTTGGATTTTGGACTGAGCTGAAAATTAACAACAATTAATCAGAACCATCTCAGGATTATTACAGGCAAGGTTGAACTGAATCCCACTGATGAACTTGAAAGGAAGTTTGAAATTCGAAAAGTTCAAGGACGGCACATGGCTGAAGACGATGGACGAAGCATCATGGCTCTAAGTCATCCTGTGACCCTTCAGGTAAGATGACCTGAAAGCACTTGTTCCTTCAGTATCTAAGCTTATATAAGCTTTAGAATGTATGAATATTTTGGTAAAGTAAAGTATCTTAATTATTGTAAGCATACCTCCACATATAACAGCAAAATGTAAGGCTGAGGAGAAGGGAGAGCAGTCCGATCCCGAGCAGTGGCAGCGAGATGTTGAAGGGAACGTCACTACCCTTCATATCTCTATGGCTTTCTACATAGTTTCTGTAATACAAAACCAAACAAGTGCCAGAGTTCATCAGAAAGTTATTACCTACCTAGGCCTGGGAACATTGGTGACGAAGGCTAACAGTTTTATACAGAAGTATTAGGACAGCACCCATCTGGGAACATTATGACATGAGATTGAGTTTAATACAGAAATATTATTATGACAGCACCCATCTGGGAACATTGGTGACAAAGGCTAACAGTTTTATACAGAAATATTATTACAGCACCGGTACCCATCCGGGAACACTATGACGTGAGATTGAGTTTTATACAGAAATATTATGACAGCACCCATCTGGGAACATTATATGGCGTCAGATGGTGAGTTTAATACAGAAATATTATGTCAGTACCCATCTGGGAATATTATGGGGTCAAATGGCGAGTTTAATACAGAAATATTATGGGAGTACCCACCTGGGAATATCATGGTGTCAAATGGCGAGTTTAATACAGAAATATTATGTCAGCACCCATCTGGGAACATTATGGTGCCAGATGGTGATGGTGAATTTTATACGGAAATATTATGTTAGGACCCATCTGGGAATATGAAATCCCTGGGCTTCTTGGCTATTGAAAAGAAGTCATTGGAAGATTTTAGCTTATTTAAATTTGACCTATGTAACCTTGAACACAGGTCAAGGTTAGTAATTTTAACAAACTTAGTAGCCCTTCACCCTTAGGCATGCTACAGGCCCAATACCAAGTCCCTGGGCCTCTTGGTTACAGAGAAGAAGTTGTTTAAAGAAAAAAGCCAGACAGACGGCCCACAGACACTGCACCATGCCATAAGCTCACTTGCCCTTGGGGCAGGTGAGCTAAAAATGGATATATATGTTAAAGTTTGAATTGTAATGTAATAAGCAACAAAATCAGTGACCTAGTCATTCTGTTCACTTCCATAAACTGCAACAAAACTCAGTCACTTGATAAACTACCTCTTGTACATAAATGCTACTTACTTGTTAAGTTTAACAAAGTTAATATTTCCTAATTTTTCCTTAAACTATGCTATATTTCAAAATTTCTAGGGCCTCAGTCCCACTCCCATTGGTTGTGTCCTTGGGCAAGACACTTTACTAATTTCTCTGCATGGTATGCGATTATGAGGTCTCTCATATATGTTGTTCAGCAAGGTAGTCACCAGCTACTACATGGAGACCCAAACTTAAAATGACCCTGGCTGTTCACAGGAAGATAATTAAACCAAGGAAATGTTCGTCGGGAGAGATAAACCCAGCAAACAAATATACAAACCATTTCCAAAAAGGTTAAAAACAAGAGGCCCATAGGCCTTAATGGTCACCTGACCCTTGTATTATTGTAGTAGACATATTCATTAGCAAGTATAGTGGTATTGTTGGCAATGGTGGCCATCTTGGATTTTAGACCAACCAGAAAAAATAATATCACCTTGTAGTCAAGTTTGAGTTGAATGCCACTGGAGGAACTTAAGAAGTTTAAAATAGGTATTTTTCAGGAAAACCATAATTGCACAATCATGTTACAATATGGCCACCATTGCTGCATGCCATGTCAAAGATTTTACCAGGCAGAAAAATAACAACACTGTGTTGGCTCCCCTTCTTTAACATCCTCACCAATTTCCACTTGAAGGGCACCAGTAAAACTGGAGAAGTTTAAAATGTGATTTTTAAGATGTCTGCCATGATGACCATCTTGGATTTCAGACTATCCCAAAAAATAACACTTGGTCAGAACTATCTCAGGATCATTTCTGATAAGTTGGAGCTGAATCCCACTGATGGAACTTGAGAAGATTAGTCACTAATTGTTGGTTCCCCCTTCATTAACTTCCTCACCAATTTCAATGGCATCAGTAGTGGAACTGGAGAAGAAGTTTAAAATGTGTTTTTCAAGATGGCTGCCATGGATTTTGGACTGACCCAAAAAACAACAACACTTTTTCAGGGCCATCTTAAGATCATTCCAGGCAAGTTTCACTTGAATCCCACCATTGGAACTTGAGAAGATGTTTGAAATGTGAAAAGTTTACACATGGCAGACGGCCGACGGGCAGGGCGTATGACGACGGACGGAGCATTATGACTATAGGTCATCCTGACCCGAAAACAATCACTGCAGAGAAGCACGGTGTTCTACAGAGATATTTCATTAGTACAATTAATACAAAACCAAACAAGTGCCAGAGTTCATCAGAAAGTTATTACCTACCTAGGCCTGGGAACATTGGTGACGAAGGCTAACAGTTTTATACAGAAGTATTAGGACAGCACCCATCTGGGAACATTATGACATGAGATTGAGTTTAATACAGAAATATTATTATGACAGCACCCATCTGGGAACATTGGTGACAAAGGCTAACAGTTTTATACAGAAATATTATTACAGCACCGGTACCCATCCGGGAACACTATGACGTGAGATTGAAATGTGAAAAGTTTACACATGGCAGACGGCCGACGGGCAGGGCATATGACGACGGACGGAGCATTATGACTATAGGTCATCCTGACCCGAAAACAATCACTGCAGAGAAGCACGGTGTTCTACAGAGATATTTCATTAGTACCCATGCAGCAGAACCTGGTGTGTTGGTAGGTAGTAACTGGAAGTATGTAACCTGTCATATATACAATGTAGCTATAAAGGTTAATTAGGGATTTTCCAATCAGAATAGATTCAATAAACACTTTGTTATACTGATGTTTTATCAAAGCATGATCCATCTGATTTCCTTATACCTGTTTGTTAGTCTTGCATCATATATTCCAAGGTAATGCTTTAGACAAAATTTGTACAACAAAAAATGAAATGTTGATTTAAATCTCTAATAAGAGGATACCTCACTAAACTATTATCCTGGAAGTTAGTCACACTGAGGGTGATAGTTCACTAGACTTCCCTCTGCGTGTATGTCACCAGAGGGCGGTACCTCACTAAACTATCATCCTCGGTGTTAGTCACACAAGCGTGATACTTTGCTAAACTATTCCCCTGGGTGTTAGTCATATACAGTGTGAAAGCGCGCAATAATCCTTTGGGTGTAAGTCACTGGGTGATGGTTCACTGGTACACAGTAGTTGACCGAGAGTATAAGTCACACAGAGGGTTATAGTTCACTAAACTATCCCCCTTGGTGTTAGCCATGCACAGAGTGATTTTTCATCAGAATATCCTCTAGGTGAAAGTCACTCAGAGGGTGATAGTTCACTAAACTATCCCCTGGATGTTGGTCATGTACAGAGTGATAGTTCACTAAACTATCCCCAGGGTGTAAGTCATGTACAGAATTATCGTTCACTAAACTATCCCCTGGAGGTTAGTCATGTACAGAGTGATATAGTTCACTAAACTATCCCCTGGGTGTAAGTCATGTACAGAATGATAGTTCACTAAACTATCCCCTAGATGTTAGTCATGTACAGAGTGATAGTTCACTAAACTATCCCCTGGATGTTAGTCATGTACAGAGTGATAGTTCACTAAACTATCCCCTGGATGTTAGTCATGTACAGAGTGATAGTTCACTAAACTATCCCCTGGGTGTAAGTCATGTACAGAATGATAGTTCACTAAACTATCCCCTGGATGTTAGTCATGTACAGAGTGATAGTTCACTAAATTATCCCCTGGGTGTAAGTCATGTTCAGAGTGATAGTTCACTAAACTATCCCCTGGATGTTAATCATGTACAGAGTGATATAGTTCACTAAACTATCCCCTGGATGTAAGTCATGTACAGAGTGATAGTTCACTAAACTATCCCCTGGGTGTAAGTCATGTACAGAGTGATAGTTCACTAAACTATCCCCTGGATGTAAGTCATGCACAGAGTGATATAGTTCACTAAACTATCCCCTGGATGTTAGTCATGTACAGAGTGATAGTTCACTAAACTATCCCCTGGATGTAAGTCATGTACAGAGTGATAGTTCACTAAACTATCCCCTGGGTGTAAGTCATGTACAGAATGATAGTTCACTAAACTATCCCCTGGGTGTAAGTCATGTACAGAGTGATATAGTTCACTAAACTATCCCCTGGATGTTAGTCATGTACAGAGTGATAGTTCACTAAACTATCCCCTGGATGTTAGTCATGTACAGAATGATAGTTCACTAAACTATCCCCTGGGTGTAAGTCATGCACAGAGTGATATAGTTCACTAAACTATCCCCTGGGTGTAAGTCTTGTACAGAGTGATAGTTCACTAAACTATCCCCTGGGTGTAAGTCATGTACAGAGTGATATAGTTCACTAAACTATCCCCTGGATGTTAGTCATGTACAGAGTGATAGTTCACTAAACTATCCCCTGGATGTTAGTCATGTACAGAGTGATAGTTCACTAAACTATCCCCTGGATGTAAGTCATGTACAGAGTGATAGTTCACTAAACTATCCCCTGGGTGTAAGTCATGTACAGAGTGATAGTTCACTAAACTATCCCCTGGGTGTAAGTCATGCAGAGAGTGATAGTTCACTAAACTATCCCCTGGGTGTAAGTCATGCAGAGTGATAGTTCACTAAACTATCCCCTGGGTGTAAGTCATGCAGAGAGTGATAGTTCACTAAACTATCCCCTGGGTGTTAGTCATGTACAGAGTGATAGTTCACTAAACTATCCCCTGGGTGTAAGTCATGCAGAGTGATAGTTCACTAAACTATCCCCTGGGTGTAAGTCATGTACAGAGTGATATAGTTCACTAAACTATCCCCTGGGTGTAAGTCATGCAGAGTGATATAGTTCACTAAACTATCCCCTGGGTGTAAGTCATGCAGAGAGTTAAAGTGCAGTCAGTCATGCAGAGAGTGATATAGCTCACTAAACTATCCACTGTTCAAAACTATATATCCACTAGTTCACTCAACTATATCACAGGGTGTAAGTCACATGAATCACGATAGCTCATATGATCAAGAAACTATCCCTACAGTATATCGGGGATAGCTGAATGGAGAGAGAATAGCTAGGTAGGTAGGGTGGGGAGTGACCAGGTGGGTGGGGTGGGGAGTGACCAGGTGGGTGGGGTGGGGATTGACCTGGTGGCAGTCTGGGGTTGGGCAGGTAGTATATAAAATGAAACTGGCCAAGAAGGTAGTATGCGTAAAACAACCCGAGTATACAGAGCACGACCAATTACAGCAGATAAAAACATCATAACATCGAAGCCAAAATATGTTAAAGTTTGTTGAAATGTACTTGCTCTGAGCGACTGCCCGCCATGACTCCATTGTATATCCGTGCACCTGCAGAAAATATATCATCAGCAGGTGTTGTATGGCCCGTCAGAAACGTTAATAAGCATCCATCGAATACATTCATCAATCATACTGCATTCTTGGCCGGTAATTACCCTACGTGACCGAGTTTAGACCATTGCACCAGTGTAAATAAGTGGTGTTATGAAACTCTCTAACGAGAAAGTGGAACTACGTCGTACTTAGCTCATCTATCCGAACAGCCGGGTTCATTTCTTAGCAGAATCATCATCATCTTGGCTTGTTAAGAGGTCATGATCATGACGGTTGCGTGGTAAGAAACCTTTCGGTGTATTGTGATCACTTGCTTCAGGAAAACTCGGTAATGTACGTGCGTGTGTGCGTATATCCCTGACATAGAAACGATCAGCTGACGGCCGAGTGTACACATACAGCGCCACACACATATATATACATTGTCTATTTATAGAACTGACCTACTTTCGGAAACACAACTGGTTACGAACAGTGACGATACCCACCGTCAATAATACTCACAACATCACAAGTTTGATATCTAAATATCCACATCCCTCATCAATGTCCTTTGTAATTTAATCAAGTTTGAATAATGCATTACGATAAAATGAATTAAACATGTCAGAAGATGGAAATCTAACTACCGTTTAGTCAACGCATATACATGAAAGTGTAATAACTATAATTTTAAATTAGGAGGAGGGTGATCAATAGTATAATCTGATACTTTACTTACGTCATATGTACATTATATTGAACAGTTATGTTTGTATATGACTTACCTCTTGCAGAGACCTATATACTATATAGGTCTCTGCCTCTTGTAATTTCTTTTTGTCAGTCCGCATATATACACTATATGTAGCTCATATGGTAGAACCATCGCTTAGCAACTCGAAGGTTCGGAGTTCGAATCACTATAATATGTATCCTATACCATACATCACAGAAGTCACACAAGACTTATATATATAGATTGATGTCAGCCAGTGATTCAGTAACGTTACATTGCTGTTACAATAGGAAGGACCCTCCTCGCGCTGGGCTTCGATATATATAGCGATAGGTGACCGATACGTTCCGGTCCCTCTTCATTCCAGAAGACAACCACACCCCAAGGTTCTTAATTAGCTCCAAAAGGAAGCCTCTCAATCTTCCATAGCTTTTACTTGAGTGGTCAACAGCATCAATTTATCTGTAATATAAGGAGTTATGAAAAAAATACCCTGCCCTTTAAGATTGCCGGGATTCGAACTAGCGTCCTCCCAATACCACCCAATACCTGTACTACTACTACCTCCCAATATACTAGTTATATCTAGTAAACAAATACCGCCCAATGTCACCCATTACCGCCATACTAGCATACGGCCAGATATCACCTATTAGATATATTTATACTACCAAATACCGCCCAATGTCATCCATTACCGCCATACTAGTATACGGCCAGATATCACCTATTACATATATTTATACTACCAAATACCGCCAAATGTCACCCATTACTACCAAATACCACTTAATGTCAACAATTCCTACCAAATACCGCCCAAGTGTCACCCATTACCGCCAAACTAGTATACGACCGGACCAGATATCACCTACTATATATATTTATACTACCAAATACCGCCAAATGTCACCCATTACTACCAAATACCACCCAATGTCACCCATTACCGCCATACTAGCATACGGCCAGATATCACCTATTTTACCAAATACCGCCAAAATGTCACTCATTACCGCCATACTAGTATACGACCAGATATCACCTATTATATATATTTATACTACGAAATACCGCCAAATGTCACCCATTGCTACCAATTACCACTTAATGTCAACCATTCCTACCAAATACAGCCCAATGCCAACCATTACTCCCGCTATATATACGGCCCAATATCACCCGAAACTACCAAATATCTCCCAGTGTCAACCATTACTACCAAATACCTCCCAGTGTCACCCATTACTACCGCCATATACGGCCCAATGTCAACCATTACTACCGCCATATACGGCCAATGTCACCCATTCCTACCAAATACCTCCCAGTGTCACCCATTACTACCGCCATTTACGGCCTAATGTCACCCATTACTACCGCCATTTACGGCCTAATATCACTCGTAACTACCAAATACCGCCCAGTGTCACCCATTACTACCGCCATATACATATGTATGTGCCAATGTCACCCATTCCTCCCAAATACCGCCCAGTGTCACCCATTACTACCGCCATATACGACCTAATGTCACCCATTGCTACCAAATACCGCCTAGTGTTACCCATTACTACCGCCATATACGACCTAATGTCACCCATTCCTCCCAAATACCGCCCAGTGTTACCCATTACTACCGCCATATACGACCTTATGTCACCCATTGCTACCAAATACCGCCTAGTGTTACCCATTACTACCGCCATATACGACCTAATGTCACCCATTGCTACCAAATACCGCCTAGTGTTACCCATTACTACCGCCATATACGGCCAATGTCACCAATTACTACCAAATACCTCCGAGTGTCACCCATTATTACCGCCATTTACGGCCTAATGTCACCCATTACTACCGCCATTTACGGCCTAATATCACTCGTAACTACCAAATACCGCCCAGTGTCACCCATTACTACCGCCATATACATATGTATGTGCCAATGTCACCCATTCCTCCCAAATACCGCCCAGTGTCACCCATTACTACCGCCATATACGACCTAATGTCACCCATTGCTACCAAATACCGCCTAGTGTTACCCATTACTACCGCCATATATGGCCTAATGTCAGGCGTAACCACCAAATACCACCCAGTGTCACCCATTACTACTGCCATATACTACCCAATGTCACCCATTACTACCAAATACCGCCTAGTGTTACCCATTACTACCGCCATTTACGGCCTAATATCACTCGTAACTACCAAATACCGCCCAGTGTCACCCATTACTACCGCCATATACATATGTATGTGCCAATGTCACCCATTCCTCCCAAATACCGCCCAGTGTCACCCATTACTACCGCCATATACGACCTAATGTCACCCATTCCTCCCAAATACCGCCAAGTGTTACCCATTACTACCGCCATATACGACCTAATGTCACCCATTGCTACCAAATACCGCCTAGTGTTACCCATTACTACCGCCATATACGACCTTATGTCACCCATTGCTACCAAATACCGCCTAGTGTTACCCATTACTACCGCCATATACGGCCAATGTCACCCATTACTACCAAATACCTCCCAGTGTCACCCATTACTACCGCCATTTACGGCCTAATATCACTCGTAACTACTAAATACCGCCCAGTGTCACCCATTACTACCGCCATATACATATGTATGTGCCAATGTCACCCATTCCTCCCAAATACCGCCCAGTGTCACCCATTACTACCGCCATATACGACCTAATGTCACCCATTGCTACCAAATACCGCCTAGTGTTACCCATTACTACCGCCATATATGGCCTAATGTCAGGCGTAACCACCAAATACCACCCAGTGTCACCCATTACTACTGCCATATACTACCCAATGTCACCCATTACTACCAAATACCGCCTAGTGTTACCCATTACTACCGCCATATATGCCCTAATGTCATTCGTAACTACCAAATACCCCCAGTGTCACCCATTACTATCGCCTTATATGGGCCAGTCTCACTCGTAACTACCAAATACCTCCCAGTGTCACCCATTACTACCGCCATTTACTACCCAATGTCACTCGTAACTACCAAATACCCCCCAGTGTCACCCATTACTACCAAATACCTCCCAGTGTCACCCATTACTACCGCCATATATGGGCCAATGTCACTCGTAACTACCAAATACCTCCCAGTGTCACCCATTACTACCGCCATATACGGCCTAATGTCACCCATTACTACCGCCATATACGACCCAATGTCACCCATTACCACCGCCATATACGGCCTAATGTCACCCATTACTACCAAATACCTCCCAGTGTCACCCATTACTACCAAATACCTCCCAGTGTCACCCATTACTACCGCCATATACGACCCAATGTCACCCATTACTACCGCCATATACGGCCTAATGTCACCCATTACTACCAAATACCTCCCAGTGTCACCCATTACTACCAAAAACCTCCCAGTGTCAACCATTACTACCGCCATATACGGCATAATGTCACCGTAACCACCAAATACCACCCAGTGTCACCCATTACTACCGCCATATACGGCATAATGTCACCGTAACCACCAAATACCACCCAGTGTCACCCATTACTACCGCCATATACTACCCAATGTCACCCATTACTACCAAATACCTCCCAGTGTCACTCATTACTACCGCCATATACTACCCAGTGTCACCCATTACTACCAAATACCTCCCAGTGTCACCCATTACTACCGCCATATACGGCCTTATGTCACCCATTACTACCAAATTCCTCCCAGTGTCACCCATTAGTACCGCCATATACGACCTAATGTCACCCATTCCTACCAAATACCGCCTAATGTCACCTATTACTACCGCCATATACGACCTAATGTCACCTATTACTACCGC
This sequence comes from Pecten maximus, assembly GCF_902652985.1. NCBI lineage: Eukaryota > Metazoa > Mollusca > Bivalvia > Pectinida > Pectinidae > Pecten > Pecten maximus. The sequence goes on from NW_022982601.1 coordinate 21,339, forward strand.
CATATACGACCTAATGTCACCTATTACTACCAAATACCTCCCAGTGTCACCCATTACTACCGCCATATACGACCCATTGTCACCCGTAACTACCAAATACCTCCAAGTGTCACCCATTACTACCGCCATATATGTATACGGCCTAATGTCACCCATTACTACCGCCATACATGTATACGGCCTAATGTCACCCATTACTACCAAATACCGCCCAGTGTCACCCATTACTACCGTCATACATGTATACGGCCTAATGTCACCCATTACTACCGCCATACATGTATACGGCCTAATGTCACCCATTACTACCAAATACCGCCCAGTGTCACCCGTAACTACGAAATACCTCCCAGTGTCACCCATTATTACCGCCATATATGGACCAATGTCACTCGTAATTAACTGCCAAATACCTCCCAGTGTCACCCATTACTACCAAATACCTCCCAGTGTCACCCGTAACTACCAAATACCTCCCAGTGTCACCCATTACTACCGCCATATATGGGCCAATGTCACTCGTAACTACCAAATACCTCCCAGTGTCACCCATTACTACCGCCATATATGGGCCAATGTCACTCGTAACTACCAAATACCTCCCAGTGTCACCGATTACTACCGCCACATACGGCCTAATGTCACCCGTAACTACCAAATACCTCCCAGTGTCACCCGTAACTACCAAATACCTCCCAGTGTCACCCATTATTACCGCCATATATGGGCCAATGTCACTCGTAATTAACTACCAAATACCTCCCAGTGTCACCCGTTACTACCAAATACCTCCCAGTGTCACCCATTACTACCGCCACATACGGCCTAATGTCACCCGTAACTACCAAATACCGCCCAGTGTCACCCATTACTACCGCCATTTACTACCCAATGTCACTCGTTACTACCAAATACCTCCCAGTGTCACCCGTAACTACCAAATACCTCCTAGTGTCACCCATTATTACCGCCATATATGGGCCAATGTCACTCGTAATTAACTACCAAATACCTCCCAGTGTCACCGATTACTACCGCCATTTACTACCCAATGTCACTCGTTACTACCAAATACCTCCCAGTGTCACCCGTTACTACCAAATACCTCCCAGTGTCACCCATTACTACCGCCATATACGACCTAGTGTCACTCGTTACTACCAAATACCTCCCAGTGTCACCCGTAACTACCAAATACCTCCCAGTGTCACCCATTACTACCGCCATATACGACCTTATGTCATTCGTAACTACCAAATACCTCCCAGTGTCACCCATTACTACCAAATACCTCCCAGTTTCACCCATTACTACCGCCATATACGACCCAATGTCATTCGTAACTAACAAATACCTCCCAGTGTCACCCATTACTACCAAATAACTCCCAGTGTCACCCATTACTACCGCCACATACGACCCAATGTCACCCATTGCTACCGCCATATACGACCCAATGTCACCCATTGCTACCAAATACCTCCCAGTGTCACCCATTACTACCGCCATATACGACCTAATGTCACCCATTACTACCAAATACCGCCCAGTGTCACCCATTAGTACCGCCATATACGACCTAATGTCACCCATTACTACCAAATACCTCCCAGTGTCACCCATTACTACCGCCATATACGACCCAATGTCACCCATTGCTACCAAATACCTCCCAATGTCACCCATTCCTACCAAATACCTCCCAGTGTCACCCATTACTACCGCCATATATGGGCCAATGTCACTCGTAACTACAAAATACCGCCAATGCTCACCCATTACTACCAAATACCGCCTATAACGCCACCTAATTCTATCAAATACCATCAAATACCATCAAATGTCACCCATTACTACCAAATGCCTCCCAATATCACCAATTACTACCAAATACAACACAATGTAACTCATTACCATTAAATATCGCCTAACGTTACCCATCAATTACCATCAAATGTCACCCATTACTACCAAATGCCTCCCAATATCACCAATTACTACCAAATACAACACAATGTACCTCATTACTATTAAATATCGCCTAACGTTACCCATCAATTACCATCAAATACCATCAAATGTCACCCATTACTACCAAATGCCTCCCAATATCACCAATTACTACCAAATACAACACAATGTACCTCATTACTATTAAATATCGCCTAACGTTACCCATCAATTACCATCAAATACCATCAAATGTCACCCATTACTACCAAATGCCTCCCAATATCACCAATTACTACCAAATACAGCACAATGTAACTCATTACTATTAAATACCGCCTAACGTTACCCATCAATTACCATCAAATACCATCAAATGTCACTATTACTACCAAACAAACTTGGTGTGTAGTACTTACTATTTCAATACCACTTTTCACCAAAATAGCTTATACACTTTACAAGATCAATTTATAAAAATCTGAAGTTACTGCGAATACGAGAACTTCTTCCTCTTTTTCTTTTTCTCAGTAACTTCCTCCTATGGTGGACTAGGAGAACCAGTGATTATGTGCCGTGGCGTGGGAAGTACAGCCTCCTAGCTCAGGTTACCCCCCTTTATACGTGCTAGGGCTTTACTTCTATCCACCATTTTAATACATCATTATCGAGAATAATCTTATTGATTTTATGTACGTTTTTCTCCGTATACTGTAAACAAAAATTAACGACGACGACGATGATTTACTCTTTAAATGAGCCAGAGTTTGAAATTTGTATATTGTAAAGGGTGGGTTCCGTACTTTTTTTTAGCAACAACTTTAACAAGTGAAAATTATATGAACACCTAGTTTGTTTTTTATGGCGTATGACAGTGACACCCACCAGAAAATGTAATGTTTTTCAAAATGAAAAAAGAAAAGAAAAAAGTTTGATTATCAATCAATAATCATTTTTTTGCCAGTGAAATATATAGAGGATATTGAATGGTTTCCCTTTTAATATAACATATATTTCACGAGTATGACAGAATATCGATATTTTCACGACTGCTAAAGAAATTTATTGCATTTTTGCCAGTGAAATATAGAAATTTATCAAACTAGTAAAACATATTTTCACTGCAACGATGAGCAGTGAAAATATAAGATTTTGCTGTGAAAATATAAGATTTTGTATTGAAAATATAATTTTCCGTTTTTGACCAATCAGAGCGGACCTTTGTATTCACCTCGTTGAAACTTGCCGATTTTTCCTATTGAAGCAAAGATAGATAAATTGGTTATTTTGCTGTATTTCTGAAACATTCTGACTAGTTTTTGACAAAATACTCACTTGAAGTTAGCTATTCATGTACAGATTCTCCGATAACAGCAGAAAACGCTTAAATTGTGATGGTCGGTCCTTTCAAAATGGCGTCGTGGAATAACGTCCCAAAGAGATGACGTCATGAATTATGTTACTGATTGCCGCACTTTATGACACTATTGATTTTTCGATGTTTTTCATTTTGGTTTTAAGTTTATAAAATGCAATAAAAAGAAAACTCATATGACAGAGTATTATCGATATTCTGTCATATTCGTGAAATATATGTTATATTAAACGGGAAACCATTCAATATTCTCTATCTAATGATGCACAATGACGACGAGTTCACACTCAAGGCAACAACATGCCGTAAATTGTGTTTCTATCATGATTTTCGAGACATTTATAGGCAAACAAATGCAAAAAAAAAAAGAGAGTAATTTTTCGGAGGATAAATTATGTAACGAGTGTTTGATGCACGAAATAATTTTGACCTAGATAAGGTTACATAATGAGCTTTTGACAATAGAACGAAATATTAAAATGTAAGTGAGTTTACATTCTAAAAATTAGGATGTAATGACCCTATTGTTAATTTGCCAATTTCCATGATTATTGTATGGATGACCATCTTTATTTATACAGTTAACAGCTAAGACAGTAAGCTATAATCTCTAGGACGACAAAAGATTATATATCCCGGTACAAACGAGTTACGTGAATTAGGTGATCCAAGATTTCAAGTTGTGTTTCAGACAAATGATCGACATAGGTTCTATACTACTTAGTACTTCATTCTGGTTCAAGCTGTCTACATCCCTTTGCTCGAGGTTGCAGTGCTTTAGGATTGCTTAGCTTTCTGTAATACCCAAGGTAAAATAGAATGTAGGGTATGTCCGCACACATGTCCATCGTTCTTTGACTGACTAGATACTGGCAGAAGTAGTCTGTAATTGGAGCTTCGTCATCAGGCGACACGCTGAACTTAATCCAAACATTAAAATTGGTCTCAATCATCACTCAAATGTTCAGTGAAATAACCTGGAGCCAACGATAGCTAGTACGAGGGCTTATTGATAGTTGTGAGCCTCGTATTGAAGGAGGTGCTCAAGGATGTTCTTTTTAAGTCCTACTTTTCTCTGACTATATAGGGCCGTGTACCCAAGGACTGGTCTCATTTGATTAGTTTATATCGACGAGGTAGCAATCTAAAGTAAACAAGACAAGCGGTTTTTGCAAAATGGACAAAATCGGCTAGGGTTAGGTTTAGGATGAAAGATGAGCATCCCCCTTATTCACCTGATCTCTCTCCATCAGACTTTCATCTATTTCCAAAACTAAAAACAGCTATTTCAGGCAACTTAACCCTAATATGCAGTGGATGACTTTCTGAACAGCCAAGAAAAGTAAGTGACATTGCCCTACCATCACCATGTCCTTGCTGTCTCTTTCTAACGTTCTCTGGTATATTGGTCCTCGAATCCCATTCAAACAAGCAGTCACCATTCTAAGCAGAGCCTCTATAACATCAATGTTTATCTCAACTGTGTTCGAATTCTACAATCCATCGCGATTAGATGACAGTCCTGTCAAGGTTTGCTTGCCTAGACAAGGCGAACATACCAAACAGAGCGAGCAGGCCCGCTAGGGAAGTTTAGATGTATGGTAGACAGTGAGCAGGCCCGCTAGGGAAGTTTGGATGTATATATATACAATGTATAGCTGTCTAAATGTTGACTCGGACTTCAGATATGAAGTATTGAGACCTGATGCCTCTAACAATGGCAGGAAATCTCTGAAACCACGGTCAACGACTACATTGTCATCTAGTTCCAGCAACGTTATTTACTACATGCTGTTTTTTTGCATCGTTTTCGCCTCCAGAGAATAGTCCTACTGTGTCTAGAATGTAGCCACCAGGCAGAGCTATACTCATGAATTTGAGGTAATTGCACTTCTTCTCATCACAGTGGGATATAATCTGGAGCTCATAATCAGCACTCTTTTGGAAAACTATGTACGTACCATCTAGTATGGCAGTGATCTTTCACCAAAAGAATGTTTCTGAAAAGACAGTGTTGTGTCCAAGTACATTTTTAATTGTTCTTTGGTCAAGTGGCCTGGACCAAGATACAGAGGTACTATGGACTTGTCTAATTCCTGCACTATGATGTGAAATGTTATTGACACACTAGAATTTGAAATACCAAAGATAGAAGAACACTGGTTACAGGAAATATCTGTTTTCGGTTTTACCCAAATCAGTAATAGATCATTCTGTGTGGTATTCGTGTATATAGCAGAAGAAAGAAATCTGACGCAGTACGAGTGGATAGTGTAGGTAACTTAGAATATAATGATTGTACATCCCTTTAACACAACATCTGTAGAAGGGTTCAAGTCGTTACCAGTAAGGTGAAAATGTGAGATGAAGCAGAATATTACAATTTGTGCGAGTAGATCAGATGGTGTCTTCATGTTCTGGCAACAGCAAGAATTTTTCCCAGTTGGTATAAATATGATGAGACACAGAACACATTTTTTTGCGAATATTATCCATTTGACATTTCCCTAAATGTCAACCAATGCAATATAAATAGTGGTTCGTTTCCCCCTGGTTCTGATTAAAGCTGATTTTCTATTTTTCTCTTGATAAATGCGTGTACGTGTTTGTCCTTTCCATGCAGACACTTGATGAATCAGTGAATACAAGTAATCTATATTGCGAATTATTTACATTTCTTTCACTTCTACTTTTTCTCGTATAAAACAGACAATCTTCTCTATCATATTTATATTCTATCTTTAGACAATTACTTTTAATAACGAAAAAACGAACAAAGACCTACGTGTACTAAGCAACAAAACTTAAAGAAAAAGCGAGACAAAAAACACGTATTTGTGTATACAAACAAAAATATAATAACAAAACATTAAAAAAAATTACATTAATTCTAATTTCTACTTTTGATATAAAAATAATCAGTGAATTGACGTTTTATTTTGGTTATGAATTCAAAAAGTGGTGTTTTTTTATATATATATATTTGAAGGTGATAATAATGTTTGCGAATCTTATTTATTATTATATGATAAAATGACAAAGACAAGAATGATACAGTTTGATAGAGATTTTACTGTTGATTTGGATTGACCAGTAATAACCCGTTTGGAACTAAAAACAACGTTGACCTCCCCCCCCCCCAAAAAAAGTCCTCCAGTCCTTTCTTCATTTGGTCGATGTATTCGTCCTCATCCAGCAGGCCGTCAAAGATGTTGGCAACGACCCACTCTCAAGGACGCTCAAAATATCTGTATAAAATGGGCACTATAAACGTCGACACAGTAACTAACATAAAACATGGGTTCCGCTCAGTCGAGCATTCATTCACAATACATTTCATCTACATTGTGTTTTAATACACGTGCAATTTGTAACAAAACATAAAACAGTTAAAGGGATGTCAGTTCGTGGTTTGGTTTGTTTTTGTTTAACGTCCTATTAACAGCCAGGGTCATTTAAGGACGTGCCAGGTTTTGGAGGTGGAGGAAAGCCGGAGTACCCGGAGAAAAACCACCGGCCTACGGTCAGTACCTGGCAACTGCCCCACGTAGGTTTTCGAACTCGCAACCCAGAGGTGGAGGGCTAGTGTTAACGTGTCGGGGGTCGGATACCTTAACCCCCCCCCCCCCCCCCCACCCACCCCCCCCCCCCCCCCCCCCCCACCCCCGCCCCCCTGACAGTTCGTGGCAAGCTCGAAAAAATTCTTGAAATACATAATTGAAAATTAATTTTTCAGAAACTGTCAACAGAATTTCTAAACATGGCTTGCAGTGGTTCAATTATACTATTTTCAGTCTCAGGGTCAGCTTTCAAGAGCAACCGTCGCAATAATAGACATGTAGCAAAAAACATATGTAAAAGGCCACTTGCTACAGATGTATAGACGTGACAAAGGATACCAGATGTAAAACGATAAACATATAACCACATCAATAATACCATATCATTCTGCCACAATTTTCAAGTATTATGTTGATATGATGTGTGGATAGTTATTTGTCGGACTAGCATATAACCATATTTTCCTCCAATACCTGTAAATATAACAAGATATGTAGTTTGCAAGGTAATTTCTTTCAATACCATTGTGTTTACACGACATTAAATACAGCAATGATATTTTTTTTAAATCAAGAAACATGAGATTTTGCGTTTGATGATATGGAAACAAATATAAAATGATAAATGTAGCTAATCCTCCTCACATCAAGTAAAAGAAAAGTTCTATTAATCAATACATCCGCGGTTATGACGATGAGATATTTTTGTGCCAATCCTTAAACATTTTGACACTCAGTTGACCCTGAGACAAGTTGGTTTTTCTAATTCATCTAAGTTTTTTTTATATAAAGACTGTTTGAAAAGTTGGTTGAATGACGGACATAAATTGGAATTCATACTCATCCATGTTCCGTTACCTACATGTCTTCATTTTCAATAATCTTTGTTTCAAACGATTGATCTTATACAGTTGAAATGTAGTATCACATTTTGAAACAGATTACATCTTACCCACCGACGGGCCATGTTTGATTTGGTTCTTGTGACCTGTTCGAGTTAGTCATCGTCTTCGCCGGCATTGCAGCCTCTAGGATCTATTTCCCTTATTAACTCCGTAACAATATCTCTAAAAATCTTCTTTTTTTTTCATATTTTGTCGAAAATTCCAATACTTTTAGAGAATTACAAAACAAATGCAAAGTCCGTAAATAGACTTGACACCAATAATTTATTTAGTTTACTTTTATTTTCTTTAGCATTTTTTATTTGGCTGGTATAGTCTAACCGTTCTTCTATTTAGATGACTCTTAATCTTTACTAAACCCGGAATCAACGTCTCAGAATAATTCCGTCTAGATAATCACAAGGTATTTCTTATATTAGATTAAAGACAATACCCAATTTATTAACCCAGACTGAAGTCTTCCTACGGTAATCACCTAAAGCATCAGTAGTTTCATGCCTTAGTATAAAGCAGTATGATCTGTAGATAGTTTGACATTTGAGACATTTCTTTACTGTTGTATCCATACACCAGTTGATTTGGTAACGCCCACCTACACGTACAGTTCCTAAGGTCATATAGTGGTAATGCCATAGAGTGGTTAATATTGCTTAAATTATACAATAATAATACATAAAAATAATAAATACATAAAATAATGTTTGATTTATGAAATGCCCAGACAGTTTAAGCTTAAGAGACACAGGAAATACTAACAGTTATCAATAATGCATAAAAGAACGTCGTTTCCTCACGCATAAAAATATTACTTCAGCTATAAAACACTGCAGAAATAGCTTACTAGTTGGGTGACACCTGAAGGATGTCACAGAAAGAATGAAGCGTAGTGAGGGGCGATAACTCTGTTTCAGCAGTTTTCATAAAAAAATCGCTCAATATCTAAATTTCAACCAATGAGAAGACTGTGTTAAAGGTTGGGCCACGGGGCCGAGTGGTTAAGGTGTCCCAACATTTTATCACTAGCTGTCCATCTCAGGGATGCGAGTTCGAAACCGACGTGGGGCAGTTACCTGGTACTGACCGTAGGTCAGTGGTTTTCCTCCGGGTACTCCAGCTTTCCTCCACCACCAAAACCAACACGTCCTTACAAATATTGTAAATGACCCTGGCTTTTAATAGGACGTTAAACAAAAATAAGTAAAACTGTCTTATTGCCAAGGAAATGAAACCCATGAAGTTGAATTTGCTGTCCCATAATACCCCTATTTCATTGAAATCAGACAATATCTAAATTTGGACCAATCAGAGGCCAGGAAATGGCGACCATTTTGGTAAAATGTGAAAATGAGGTGACCAGAGGGACCGGTGTCCCATGATGTACCTACATATCAAATTTCATCAAAATTGGACAATATCTTATTTTGGACCAATCAGAGGCTGGGAAATAGCAGTCATTCTGTTTAAAAAAAGTTAAAGTGAGGTTACAAGAGTAACCAGTGTCCAATGATGTACCTATATACTGTACCAAATTTCATTGCAATCAGACAATATCTAAATTTGGACAAATTTCCTCGAAAAAGATAGGATTAACTCTTTCAGATAGGAATATCCAAGATTTTATGGGAATTGGCTCGCCCCAATATTAATCTTGGAGAAAATTGTTAATAAATCACACTTGCACGAGGAAAATCCCATTTTTGTATGAATTCCCCAGTGGAACACAATGATACAAATGAGAGAAGGAAAATTGTTTGTTTGTTTGACATAGCCATTTCTTTAAATTGATATTTCGAGACTTTCCCCATAGTTTAAAGTCAGTATCAGTGTCTTTGTCAGTGGTCCGTGTCGAGCAAATTGGGAGATTACCAGGTATCTATTTTTTTTATTCGAAAATTTTGCAACTTCTTCAGTAGTGTTGGGAATCACTAATAAGTTCATGATCAATCATCATCATATCGATAATTGATCGATCATGAATAGAACTTTAGGGAAATATCTACAAAAGCATTAATATGAATTGTACATTATAATTACCCAGGTAATTTTATATCAAGAACAGGTGAGCAAGTTATCTCCCTTTTTCTATCACAGATGAAAATTAGGTAATTAGCAAGTTTTAAATTGTCTTATGTGAATTTGAACAATAATTCATGTAAAGGAAGCTTAACCATGCATAATAAAACATGTTTTTATTTTTAAATACCTTTTTTTAACCTTTTATCAGGTAGCAGTGTACACCAGTTTGCCAAGTTTCTGAAAATTAAGTGGCAATTATCTCTTACTCTTATATATATTTGCTTTGTTAGCTTTGTTTATCACCCTTTGAATAGCCAGCTGAGTCAGTTTGAGGCAGGGTCTCCTTGTAGAAGTTAGTGACTACCTCTGAACAACATGCAGGAGACCTGTCTGTCCACATGCCATCCAGGAAATGGTGCAATAATTTATGAAAATGAAGCTTACCAAGCAAAATAAATAATATTTTCTTTTCAAATAAATGATTTAAACTTCTTGTAAGGTAGCAGTGTAGACCAGCTTGTCCGGTTTCTGAAAAATAAGTAGCATCTTTAAGTCTGAGGCTGGGTCTCCTTGTAGTAGTTGGTGACTACCTGACTGAACAACATATAAGAGGCCCATTGCATGCCATCCAGAGCAATAAGGGTAAAATGGTTCTGCCCAAAGACACAACCACGACAGCACATACCGGCCTGATTGTCAGCTTCCCTTTTCTTCTGCAGGATAACTGTTCAAACTTTTCTATACTTCTTCTATATATATAATACTAATAAACTTTGTGTATTTGGTTTAACGTCCTATTAACAGCCAAGTTCATTTGAGGACGTGCCAGGTTTAGAGGTGGAGGAAAGCCGGAGTACCAGGAGAAACACTACCGGCCTACGATCAGTACCAGTTAACTTCCCCACGTAGGTTTCGAACTAGCAACCCAGAGGTGGAGGGCTAGTGATAAAGTGTCATGACATATCTTAACCACTCGGCCCCTCAATAATAAATAATTAATAAAGTATCTTACAGTAAAAATTGTGGAAAATTTGTTTCTTAATATCTAAATGGCTTGAAATTGAGAGAATAGTTCTACTAAATGAAATGAAAACCATATTTCATACAAAGTCTCAAAAACATTTTAATGAAGTTTTTTTTTAAGTAGAACATAGAGGGTAATTACTTGCGGTCTAAGGCTTGCAATTACAGTAACTGTTTAAAACTTTTTAATTCTTATTTGTCACAGTTGCTATTGTAAAAGATGTGATAATTAAAGAAAATGGTGTCATCCCAATATCAAAATATTTGATATTGAGAGACTAGTTCTACAATATGAAATTAAAATCAGATTTTATGTAAAGTTTCAAAATTCTGAATTTGTTTCTTCAGTAGAATATAGAGGGAAATTAAGTGCGGTCTTTGGCCAACAATTTAGAACACCCCTCCTAATGTAAATATATGCATATGGTGGTGTTGGCCTAAAAAAAGAAACATATAAACTATTTACATGTACACTAGTCCCTGTGTTACAGTATTTTACCTGTGTGGAGATGACATTATGAAGAAGACTATTTTGTAGAATGGTTATAAATTAAAATCCTGGTCATTGTTTGAATTTGTCGAATAATTTTCTATAATACCTTTATATAATTAAAGTTTAGATTCAAAAGATTTTACTAATTGCTACCTGTGTGCAGATGAAATTTGGGAGAAAAACTATTTTGTAAAATAGTGATAACAAAATATTGGTAATTCTTTAATTTTGACAAGTAGTTTTCTATAATACCTTTTGTAATAAGTTGAAACAGATTAAAAATCCAAAAGATAAAACAAAAATACAACATGGTCCCACACCCTAAATTAGTTAATTAAATTAATGTGATATAACAATTGACATAATTTTAGTAAAATTTTGTCAGAACAGGTTTCTCGCACATGGTTTTCTTTGGCACATGTACATGTAAGCAAAGAGTTGAAATATGTTGATATGGAATTGATAATAAAGCAACTTATAGATATTTGAAAATTGACTAATTCATGAAATTTCAAAGTCAACTATTTTGTAAAATTGTGATAGCTAAAACCTGGTAGCTCTTTGATTTTGTCAAATAATTTTCCATCTTATACTTTTTTTTGTAATAAGTTAAGAAATTAATTTAATTTTAAAAGATAAAAAAAAAAATGCATGACACCCAAAGCAACATAATTTTACTTAATGCAACAAATCATTTATAAATCATATTTAAGCTGTGATGATAATTATATATTTATTACATTGTTATATTATATCGTTATTTTAAATTATGCCATGCTTGTGTAAATATATTTGATGCAGGGCCATGTTGTAAACTAGACATTGTCTAAATATGTTACCCTGGTTAAATAAAAGATATTATTATTATTATTATTATTATTATTATAAATAAAAGATATTATTATTTATTATTATTATAACATAATAATTGACAATATTTTAGCTTAAATTTGTCAGAACAGCTTTCTTGCATATTGTTTTCTTTGGTGCATAAAAGTGAAGGGTTTAAATATATTTGAAAACTTATTTCATATATTTATTAATGCAAAAGATGATATAATTTGACACTGTCCTAAGAACCATCTCAATAAAGGGCAGGTCAGAGACTTTAATTTCAAAATTTAAAGCATTAGAATATAAATATTTCATTAGAAATTTGAAAAAAAACTTCTATTACTGAAAAAGAATTGTTCAATATACCAGAGACATATATACATGTCTCTGAATATACTGCTAGTGTGTACTGAAGTACGTGTACAGTAGTTCCTTGAAAGTTCGTGTCATCGTAAGCTAATATGTATGAGATATGATTCTCGAAACGTCGTTGCTCCTCAACATAAACAAATATCAGCTGATCAAGACATCAAAGCATCAACTAACGACACAGTAATTTCATTAAACAAACAAACAATAAAAATTAAATATTACATATTTAAACGTCGCCTGTCTCTAAAACGTTAATGAACACGTAACATTTACACTAGGCCTACTGCCAGTACTGGAAGCCTACGACTCGGTAGGCTACGAGTTTAGATTTGTTATCGAAAAGAATTGAACGCTGGTCTGGGTTGACGATGAATACTGATCCTGGAAAGCAACAAATATGGTCATAGTAGAACAACTATAATCTCCAATGTCACTTTTAATATGACATAATATTAAAAAGTCCTGGTCCTGACGGGAAAATGTAATACAACTCACTTAGAATGCAGCTGAAGCCTGGGGTTAAACGAGTAAGCGGCGTGAAGTCCCCGGTGTTGTTCCATCCGGAACTCCTCGGAAAATCATTTCAGGGATAATACCCGATGAGTTCAGGATGGCGTTATCTATAGTTGTCCTTTATATATGCGGTCAAGCCGACCAAACCAAGTGTGTTAATAATTTCTATTAAATATAAACTTCATACGTCAATTTGAACGGACCTGTTGATGTTAATGCAGGCTTTAAAACACATCATCAAGATGACTCGCGCAAAACAAATATAAAACCAGTTGATTCGTAATGAATGTAATGCTGATAACTATGTATGCCGATCCGGTCCATCTGTTCTACCGTGCTAAACGGAAAGGAAACACCCGGTCTTGCGTCATCAAAACAGGCAGGAAAATACCCCAGTCGAATGGAAAAATACTGAGAAGGTCGAAAAAATAGGCCATTTTCAAAACAATCTTGTAACCGTTCTGCTAAAGATATCGAAAAACTAAACAGACTGTTTTCTTCAGGAAACATTTATCTCTTTGTATGTGCATTGTATATATCTCTGGATTTTTTTCTGAATTTTGAGGGCGATTTAAACAGAACCTCTTAGTCAAAGTGACGATTTTGGCATGTTTGACCCAAAATATCTCATAAATACGAATTTCCACAGGGATACCAGATACATCCAGACCTAGATCGAGCCGAGTTTTACAATGGTTCAACAGCCCATCAAAATTGTATGTGCCATTTTTTCCGCTCCCAAATCGCTACAATAGCCGGCAAAAATCGCGAATTAGCTCATACTATCATTACGTTCCGTAAGGAACGATAACTCTAATGAGTTATCGCCCCTCACTACACTTCATTCTTTATTCATTTTGTACACCTATCTAAAAATCTTGACATCATCAGCCTTTATAAAAAGGAGGTTCCCTAGTTTAATTATAATAATAACAATCACATAGAAATTGAAATTGTATTTCAGATCTAACAGAGAGCAACAACAAATACAAATTCTATCACATACACACGACGGCCCATATACGCCTGGACAATATACACATAAGCAATTGATGTTGTCCGAGGTTTCCAGAAAAATGTGGTCAAAAAACTGCATATGCAGTTGTTTTTTGCCAAGTGTCGGACACATTTCATCGTCAGATTTTGCTTTGCTTTTTTTTTTATTTCGACAACGCAGTGTTGGCCCATAACCGCCTAGGCACATTTCGTGCTTTGCTCAGGTAATTAACATACCATTTGATAACTCCCAACTGCCTGATGAAGCACAGGTGGCCCATTGAGATCATGAATGCAATTTGTAATTGTTTCGCCCCTCCCACATATTAGATATATTACCTTTCTGCGCTTTGAGTCCGAACAAAAGACGCGCGTTTTTTCCTCGGTATTCTATTATTTTGTGAAAGGCCTTACTGGGGTGACAAACATTCAAAATGTATGTACATGTGTAAGATCTTTTTGACCACATTTTGAATATATATCTTATGCTAAAATGTTTGTTAAACTTGTTTTTACACACAAAACTATTTATGTATGTAGACTAAAATTCTGAAATAATATTTTAATTCAAACGTTAACTGTGTTAATGTTCTATATCATGTATATCAATTGCGATTTCAGAAGACAGGATTACATATATGTGTAACAATCTTTTCAGGCCTATGTTCATATCATCCGGCTATATGCATGTCTCCTCCCCTTAACCTGTGTACCTTATGGTTTTACCCACACATTACACCTAAGCTTACAAGGTCAAGTGGGCTGTCTCAATGGGCCACCTGTGCCCCATCAGGTAGTTGGAAGTTATCAAATGGTATGTTAATTACCTGAGCAAAGCTCGAAATGTGCCAAGGCGGTTATGGGCCAACACTGCGTTGTCGATATAAACAAAAAGCAAAGCAAAATCTGACGATGAAATGTGTCCGACACTTGGCAAAAAACAACTGCATATGCAGTTTTTTGACCACATTTTTCTGGAAACATCGGACAAACATCAATTGCTTATGTGTATATTGTCCAGGCGTATATGGGCCGTCGTACATACAAGTGTAATGGTATTTCAGGTTTCCTATAGCGACCAATCTCTTTACTGGCATACTTCCACACCGCAGTTAAGCTAAAACGCCCGTGTTATCTGGGCATGAAACTGATTACATTAGTTTCAGGTTTAAATCATTTTTGAACAATCTATATGTTCTAAGCTTATTACCATTTTGTTGTCTGTAATGTGTCCATATCCCTGTAAACCATTACTGTTTATCTATTATCTGATTAAGATCCCGGATATTCTCTATGGACTATTTAAATTATATAATATATATATATATATATATATGGAATATTCCCGTTATATAATACATGTATATATATCTGATTAAGAACATAATAATATAGCCATTTTCTATGTATTTTAGAACATAGGATATTGCAATCCAAGTCTTCGTGGCTAATTGATAATTTCAGACGGGCTTACCACGACATAAAAATGAACTCATCGGGCAACATAATTTCAGATTGGCTTTTCCATGCCATACATGATGTCCTCACCAACCTTTCTCCAGTTCAGTTTTGAAAGTACCTGTAGAAGAATATCGGTATTCTGTTGTTTCTGGTATGTAACGTACATAACGATGACTTCGTGACACTTGTCCAGACATCTCCCTAGATGTGTATTTACATGGTCTGAAATAATTCTTTCGTCATCTAATTCCCCAAACAAATCAAAATTAACAAAAGTGCCGGCTTCACATTGGTAGAGAGTAACTGCAGAAATCATCGGTGACCAAGTTTTACAGGGTAAATCCTTTTCGGCTGCAGTAGTGGCAAACATCTCATTACCTCTAAGAATGCGCTCAACATTCGACAACTGAATCTCGTATGGCACCCTGTTAATGACGACTCTGTTCTCCGGAAACAGATACTGAGTTGCAGATTGTGCGAGAAATACTTTTTCTAAGTAGAACGCATCAACTTTTTCTAGGGCGGAGGACGCATTTCTAGTTCTGAGCGACGACTGGAGAGAGGTCTTCGTAGTTTCGAAGTTCATGCCATGCTGTAAAAAGTCATTAAAACCTCATAGTCTTTTATGAGCTGCTGCCAATTATGCATATGTAAGAGGATAAGGTTGTCATCAATCACGGCAGGGTAAATTATGAGAATGATTTTCAACCGTGACGGCCTGAGCACTGACAGTGTTCAACATCTGGTAATAAATATATATTTGGAACTTTTATAAATAGGTACAACTCATAAGCCTACATGATTACTTCGGATGTTAAAAAATCTTCAAAATGGTTTTTGAAATACATACCCGTAAGAAAACCACTTTTGCCGATCCTTGGAGAAGTTTCTCATAATAAACTGGCGAGTTTATCGTGAAGACACTTTTGTTTGCAGTATGGGAAAGATTCTCGATACAAAATGCTCTCAATCGAGAATAAACTCCCTTGCCTTCGTATTCTTCTCTGACACGGATTGATTGTATGAGAATACTTTTACCGTCATCAATGACTGCTGCGAACATGAAACATACCTAAAACAAAAAACTGTTTTATTAACCGCATATGATTTCATCACAACATATTTCATGACGTCTTTCATGAACAAATGAAGATATAAAATGAATTCTGTGTCTTTCCCACCTGCCAGATATAACAATCATCTATAAGATAAACTACAATATGATATACCTTTTAGTATTTCAACTTTGAATAAAACTGTAAATGCTGCTTATTTTATTGATTAAATTGTATGATTCATGGAAACATTCCACATGTTGACTAAATTACTCCGCACTCACAATTAAAGTACATTTATAACTGCAATATGTTTGTTGGCATTGTTGATATACACCATTAGATACACTGAATGTGATCGTGTCAATGTACTGGTACAGTATTAGCACCAAAGACGATACACCTCCCTCGCGTGCCAGAATAAATTCGTACAGGGTATCCTCATTCTTGACAAATTCATATAGCGTTTGATAAACACCTTTTAAACTAAAGTGGTTAGAGTGAGCATATATACATATGTTTAACGCCCTATCAACAGCTATGATCATTTAAAGATGGCCTCCCCTTTGTAGGGTCTGCATAGTGTGTGGTTAGTGGTGTTTTGGGAGGCTGGTGGTATGTTCGTTTTCGCCTCTTTGTAATAGCGTTGAACTGATGTCGGCCTTATATTGCTATATCTCACTGATGCATATTGCCGAAGACACCTAGCAGAACAACACACCCGCTAACATTAAACTGACAACGGGCAAACTAGTCGTCCCACATCCAAAACGCTGAGCGTCCGATTCAGGAAAATTTCCCGAAAGCCTTCCTCACAGAGGCGAATGCTCAACTTAAAGTCAAATGAGAGGCAGTGTCAAGGGAAACATTATAAAAGAAGAAAGTTGTTAAGGAAAAAGAGATTATTCTAAGCACGGATGATTAGGATGGTAAATACAAATGAGACTACACATATCTAACCTGATCGCAATCTATTCTTATGTCATCTGATATCAAGTATAATGCAAGGAGGGTTAAAAACCTGATTATGAGATGCGAACTGTTTCATTATCCGAAAGGAAAACACAGACTATGACTTTCAAAGCAGCAGCAACAACAACAACAACAACAACAACAATGATGTTATAACACAAAAAAAGTGGCCATAATTCAGCAGCATTAAATGCCGAGACAAAAAAAGAGGCGGAAAAAATCATCAGTTAAGAAAGATAAGATAAGGGAAGCTTCCAGATAAGGACTGATTATTCAAATGTACCAAAACATTTCAGAGGAAGAGAGAAAGAAATTATTCGAAAGGACATTTTTCACCAATATGTACCAATGTCACCGAGACCAAACCAAAAGCGTTCGCGACCCAAAAGAACAAAGAAAAATATGAAGAGGATTTGTTCAGCTTGTAAAGGCATTTTAATTACCTCAAACTCAATCTAGAGTGATTACATATATTTAGGGGTCTGGGGCATCAATAATATCACAAGTGAGAGTTGTTAGTGTCACGGTTGGCTGTATGTTTACGAATGTCTTTTGCATTTTATTGGTCACGTGAGAGTGTGTGTGAGCGTACCCAGGTACAGCTATATGTGGGACTGTCCAGTGACCAGTTCGGCCATTTATGAATGTTACCTGTTCGCTGTGTTTATGGCGCAAGATTAACTTGTGGAAGAAGCCCAGATATCGGACATGGGTAATCGTGTGCTTATTGGTCGAACTTGAATCTAGCTTGCCGTTGTGCCGTTTGCCGGTTTTGAGCTTCCCGCCGGCACGTACATTCGAGCAAAGCGGCTCAGTTGCAATATGGCCGACATAGACCAAAACATATTTATTTCTATCTATCTTATATATTCATTTATGAATAAACATATTTCAAAAGCATTATAAACACCGAACGCTGCAGAGCTTTCAAA
>NW_022982602.1:0-31411 GCF_902652985.1 Pecten maximus
ACCAAATGAAATCTGAGAAAGATCCCTTCAGTACTTTTTCAGAAATAGCGATAACAAACTTCAATTATCAAAATCCAAGATGGCTGCCTGTCGGCCATGTTGTTTTCCGATTGGTCTCAAAATGCAATATGCATAACTAGGCACCAAGTGGAACCTACATATGAAATTTGAGAAAGATCCCTTCAGTACTTTCTGAAAAATAGCGATAACAAACTTCTATTATCAAAATCCAAGATGGCTGCCTGTCGGCCATGTTGTTTTCCGATTGGTCTCAAAATGCAATATGCATAACTAGGCACCAAGGGGAGCCTACATATGAAATTTGAGAAAGATCCCTTCAGTACTTTCTCAGAAATAGCGATAACAAACTTCAATTGTCAAAATCCAAGATGGCTGCCTGTCGGCCATGTTGTTTTCCGATTGGTCTCAAAATGCAATATGCATAACTAGGCACCAAGGGGAGCCTACATATGAAATTTGAGAAAGATCTCTTCAGTACTTTCTCAGAAATAGCGATAACAAACTTCAATTGTCAAAATCCAAGATGGCTGCCTGTCGGCCATGTTGTTTTCCGATTGGTCTCAAAATGCAATATGCATAACTAGGCACCAAGGGGAACCCACATATGAAATTTGAGAAAGATCCCTTCAGTACTTTCGGAGGATTAGCGATAACAAGAATTGTTTACGGACGGACGGAGGGACGGACGACGGACCACGGACGCAGGGCGATTTGAATAGCCCACCATCTGATGATGGTGGGCTAAAAATCGGTGAATTCAGACTAGATGCAAACTGAACAATGGTAGAATATCATATAATACTGCCTTTTTCTCACCAGTTTGTTAGAAAGGCCATTTTGGTCCCATTTTGAGAACATGCTATTAACCACTTTTTGATGCAGTTGTGTTAGTAGTTTTTTTCCCCAAAAAATTACAGTCATTCGTAAAACCCGATATATTTTCACTCATACAACAGAATATAACAATATGCTGACTATGCAGTATATATTGGGTATATCCTTACATTCATCGTATTTAGACAAGGTATTCACATAGCATCAAGAGTATCTCTATATAAAAATGTAAAAAAATATATTTCAATAACATTTTCAGAACTAGCATTTCTGTTTTGAGAAATTGAACACACAACAGCTATATCAAAGCACTATATATGTTGAACACTATCAAATCCAGATATTGTGGAACTGTCACTAAACACTGTCAAATCCAGGTCTACTGGACCTGTCACTAAACACTGTCGAATCCAGATCTTGTGGAACTGTCACTAAACACTGTCAAATTCAGATCTAGTGGAACTGTCACTAAACACTGTCGAATCTAGATCTACTGTACCTGTCACTAAACACTGTCAAATCCAGATCTTGTGGATCTGTCACTAAACACTGTCAAATCCAGATCTAGTGGACCTGTCACTTAACACTGTCAAATCCAGATCTTGTGTAACTGTCACTAAACACTGTCAAATCCAGATCTAGTGGACCTGTCACTAAACACTGTCGAATCCAGATCTAATGGAAATGTCACTAAACACTGTCAAATCTAGGTCTAGTGGAACTGTCACTAAACACTGTCAAATCCACATCTAGTAGAACTGTCACTAAACACTGTCAAATCCAGATCTTGTGGAACTGTCACTAAACACTGTCAAATCCAGATCTAGTGGACCTGTCACTAAACACTGTCAAATCCACATCTAGTAGAACTGTCACTAAACACTGTCAAATCCAGATATAGTAGAACTGTCACTAAACACTGTCAAATCCAGGTCTACTGGACCTGTCACTAAACACTGTGAAATCCAGGTCTAGTGGACCTGTCACTTAACACTTCGAATCCAGGTCTAGTGGACCTGTCATAAAAATAACTAGCAATTGGTACACCCACTTTTACTCAATATATCAAAAAACATTCCCTGATATATGATAAAACTAGAAAATGAGCACTATGTACCAGGTAAGACAATGGTGTGTTGATTTTAATTACATCTATTTTATATAACAAGTAATAGATTATAAAAACATCATACTGATAATACAATTGCTATCGAACTCAAATTAAACTTTCATAAAATGATTGCACACATTTTGAAATACCACAAACAGATCTTGTAGCATAATAAATATATTATGACAACAATTATAAATAAACATGTCACACAATTGTAACTTTTTGGTCAATTGCCTAACCAAGAACAAAACGTGCAAATGTGTGTAGTGTAATAACCTGGGTATTAGTGCAGTAATAACCCAATTATTGTATACAGTGATAACCCAATTATTGTATAGTGATAAACCAATTATTGTATACAGTGATAAACCAATTATTGTATACAGTGATAAACCAATTATTGTATACAGTGATAAACCAACTTACTGTATACAGTGATAAACCAATTATTGTATACAGTGATAAACCAATTATTGTATACAGTGATAAACCAATTATTGTATACAGTGATAAACCAATTATTGTATACAGTAATAAACCTATTATTGTATACAGTGATTACCCAGTATATACAGTAATAACTCAGTGTATACAGTAATAACCCAGTGTTTACTGTAATAACCCAGTGTATACAGTAATAACCCAGTGTATACAGTAATAACTCAGTGTATACAGTAATAACCCAGTGTATACAGTAATAACTCAGTGTATACAGTAATAACCCAGTGTATACAGTAATAACTCAGTGTATACAGTAATAACTCAGTGTATACAGTAATAACCCAGTGTATACAGTAATAACTGTTAGGGTGTACAGTAATAACCCAGTGTATACAGTAATAACCCAGTGTATACAGTAATAACTCAGTGTATACAGTAATAACTCAGTGTATACAGTAATAACTGTTAGGGTGTACAGTAATAACCCAGTGTATACAGTAATAACTGTTAGGGTGTACAGTAATAACCCAGTGTATACAGTAATAACCCAGTGTATACAGTAATAACTCAGTGTATACAGTAATAACCCAGTGTATACAGTAATAATCCAGTGTATACAGTAATAACTCAGTGTATACAGTAATAACCCAGTGTATACAGTAATAACCCAGTGTATACAGTAATAACCCAGTGTATACAGTAATAACTCAGTGTATACAGTAATAACTCAGTGTATACAGTAATAACCCAGTGTATACAGTAATAACCCAGTGTATACAGTAATAACTCAGTGTATACAGTAATAACTCAGTGTATACAGTAATAACTCAGTGTATACAGTAATAACTCAGTGTATACAGTAATAACCCTGTGTATACAGTAATAACTGTTAGGATGTACAGTAATAACCCAGTGTATACAGTAATAACTCAGTGTATACAGTAATAACCCAGTGTATACAGTAATAACTCAGTGTATACAGTAATAACTGTTAGGGTGTACAGTAATAACCCAGTAAGGATGTAAAGTTATAACTCGGTGCTTTCAAATTTGTACAGTTATACTTTTAACAGTCACTGTGATATATCATATCACACCTGTAAATTATTGGAGATTCTCTGGAATCCAGACAAAGCTGATTCAAATACATGTAATTACATATGTTATCCAGCTGCATTCTCATCATTCAGAAAACATATGGCAAGAATTAACAATTAAACGCTTGGTAGATTGTATTTATTGGCAATAAATAGAATGATGCCCGTTAGGCTTCACTTTCTCTTTGCTAAATCTGGGGTTTAAGTTCAGCTATTCCCCTGTTTGTTCAATTGAAAGAACGGCACATGTGAAATCAATTTCATTGTAGTGCTTGGCTTGCATTCAAATTGATGTGTAATACAAAGCCTTGGCGTGACTATGATCAACAAAGCACCAAAATAACGTCATATTTATGCGATTGTTCTAAGTCGAAATCCTTGTTAGGTTTGATTCACCCGCAACACATTGCCAAACATTTTTTGACGCTGACGGAAGTGACGTCATGTGATCTGGGCTGCATTTATACAGTGATCAATACCATCTGGTTTAACAGGAGTAATGGGAGACTGTCACACAGAATGTAAATATTGGAAGTTAAATGACATTAACCAAAACATATGGCAAGAATGGAAGTTAAATGACATGAATCATTAGCATTCAGAGTAGCCCACAACATTTGGATAGCGTCTCAAAGGAAAACCAAAGTTATTATGACACATTCTGTTTAATGTAACGTTAAATAGGTAATTTCTCCATGACTGTATACATACAACACAAGATGCCTTCATTACTCCATAAGGAATGCATGTATTCATAACTCCCACTCCCATTCTTCAGACTCATCATGATCACATACAGGCTTTTGCTTTCGCATTGGGCAAAACCAGAAATCCAAAAGTCTGAGCAGGCCAGGACACTGGAGCACGGACAGAGGTAGGTATAAAGTCTGGCAAAGAATCACCTTCCATATGCAGTAGTTTTCCGTTCAGATAAACATCTCTGAAAGAATATTCAAACTATAAACATACAAATAGTTTAAACTTTGTAGCTCCAGTCATTTTTTTTTTTACACATTTCAAAATTGTTTGGTTTATATTACGTTCAACATCAACATTCATACCACTTAAATTTTTCAAAATCAAAAACGAAATAAAAATTTGAAACCTTGGAACAGTGGCTCTGGTTCAAAACACATTAGAGTTATTGCTTTTGACATCCGAAGATTATGAAATGGATTAAGTTATAGGGTTTATGCACCTCTGATTCTGTATTAAACTTTTGTTTATAGCCATTTTGATTTACAGTAAACCTCCGGTTAGTTTGAACACGCGGATAGTTCGAACACACATTTTCTCTAGAAAAACAATATTTTTTAGCTAGTAATAGTTTGAACTCTGCTTGTTTATAACTGACACTATTTCGGATAGTTAGAACTTGTCAAATAAAGAGCGTAAAGTAAGATTTTTTTCTGCAAACTCCATTGAAAGCTCACGACGAACCAGCCCTGACGACCGGCCCAGAAAAAATGCCAAGACTTAAATTTGATCAACAGGCACGTTTAAGTTATTAGATTGTATGTGTGATCATTGGAGTTGGTCTGTGATTTAATACAGTGTATATGGCACATATTTTAGGGTTAATTCAAGTTTTACATTGCATAATACACCACGCACGAGACAGCTGATTGCAATTTTAGGCCCTGACAATGTATAAATAACATGCGATATTTGTATTCGCGCTGTATGACAAACTAAGAAATAATCCGTGTATTTTCAAATATAGTGTTAACTTAGCATTTTGATTATTTAATTGTGACTGGACATCTCTTAATTATTGCCAATTAAGGTATTACCTGAAAACCTGCGACTTCACGCTAGGTAAGCAGGCCAAGCGAGGTGTTGCTTGCATTAAACTTGAAAGGATCGACCGCCCAGTTGTGCTGAGTGACGTGATAAGCATTCATATCCAGTCAATACAATCCACAGGTATCCCAATTAGTGATGGATAATTTTGCAGGTATCAAATATGTTTGGTAGATAATACGACTGGGCATATTTAAAAGCAGACATGTTGATGTTCTGACCACGCTTGTTTTTTGAAGCATAATTTCGAATAATTCGAACAGGTTTGTCAATATTTATTTAATTTTGTTCGAACTAACCGCAGGTTTGCCGTACCAGACTTTTGTCGTGAAATTCAGAAATTTTGGTCGTAGAAGGACAAAGCAGCTGTTTGATGCAGTTTTATATTTACTATGGAGTATCTGTTACTAAATTACTATTCAAAAATACTATTCACTGGTGTGCTTATCATGAGAGTATTCTTTGGACATATCTTTTAAAACATACAATTTTAATACATGTATATATATTTTTATAGTTTTATATAAAATTTCTTTGGTAGGAGAGTGAGATAAAGGGAATCTTTGTTCATAACAACACATCATGTCTGATATGTTAAGTAAGCATAGATTAATGTGTACAGACTTACTGAGACCGTAGATCCCCATTGGAGTGAAGAAGAAACTTCTGAATTTCTTGATTCCCAAATAGACTAGATGTGACATTTACCGCTGTAGACCAGAGATTTAATATGTAAACAGTTACACTTCCAGCAGGAAATTTGTCTCTGAAATAAAAAATAATTTATCAATTTTCATCATTATGGTCAATAATAAAGAGATAAAAGGCGATTATGAAACACAACAAAGAAATTTGGAAAATGTTACAAATTATTTTCATGTCGAAAATAGTTCAAAATCCATTCAAATAATGAAAATTTAAGGATAAAGATTAGAGTATAAAACACTCAATTAACCTTTGTCCATTGTCCAATCATAAACAATTTATATTTTTGGCTTCTTCCCATGATTCTGGGTCAATAGTATGCTCGGAGGAAGGACTACAGAACTAGCAAGTTTGTTCAAATAAATGATGCGCTGACTTTGACCTACTTTCAAGGTCACAAGGGTCAAACTTGTTAAAATCTTTCAACAACTTCTAAATAACCAAGAGGCCTAAGATCATATTATGGGGCCAGTAACATGCAGGGATAATTAGGGCTACTAAATCTGTTTAAATTAATGACATTTACCTACTTTTTTATGGTGTGTTAACATAACAAAAATTCTTCTCATAACCAAGAGACAGAGAGTCATGGCATATACCATTAGCATCAAATGAAAAATCTTGATCCACTTTCAAGGTCACAGGGCTGAGATGTGTTAATTATTCGTTTTTAAAGCAAAGCATCATCTCTCAGTATATACATCAGAACTCAGGTGACATATACATTTTGTATGTCTCTCTTGTTAAATATCTTGGAAAATAGGACCCTCCCTTGTCCATCCCCAGAACGTCATGGAGATTGGTTATTATCTGAAGACCTTGCTATTGTCACTGACAAATGAATAAAGTTCAAGAAATTGCAAAGTAATAATTAAAAGTATTTAAATGTGCATTATTATATCAACAATATTATACAAGTCAAAAGAGCGTGTATAGTTGTTCATGGATGGCAGTGTATACGTCCAAATATGACAACTATTATACTATTATACATTATACATACGTAGAACAGTGAGCATAAGCTCGCAAGTGTCTCGTTTTGTCAGAGCTCTCAGTCTGCAACACTTTGGAACCCACAAGTTTCTTGTAGAGCACAGATAACCAATAATCCTAAAACCAAAGATTTATGAAAGATTTGTTTGTGAAGTACAGCAATAATCAAGGCTTAATTCCATGATGGACTCCTCACAGCAATCTCAATACTGATCCCAACCAATGGTAACTTCAGAATTGAAATCAGAGAAAGATCTATTTAAAGAAATATTAATATGTTTTTTTATCAAAATCCAAATAATTTCTCTGTGCCGCAATTTGAAAACCGAAATATGGAAGAACATAATTGATGAAGGAATTATAATTGTTGGTCACAATGCAGGGATCAGATGATATTTGGCATTCTTTAACAAGAGATTAGTGAATAAAACGTTAAAATCAGGCACCTCATATTATTATAATGTGATATGTAACTGGAAAATTCTTCTGTAACGACCTTAAAACCTACAGGACTGATTTATATCGACATGTGAACAGAAATAGCAGCAGATGTACTTACAGGATTCGGCTCCAAGGTTTGCCAGTCAATCAAACCATAATTAGCACCGTAGAATGCCTGGCGTATTACCACCTCAATTCCTTGACTGGCAGCCACACCAAGCTTATCCAACCACCTACAAAATTTAATAATAAATCGTTCAAGTAACAAGCTGGTAGCCACACCAAGTTTATCCAACCACCTACAAAATTTAATAATAAATCGCTCAACTAATAAGCTAGTAGCCACACCAAGCTTACCCACAACCTTCAAAATTTAATAATAAATCGCTCAACTAACAAGCTATCACCAAAGGCAGTGTGGAGTAATAAGAGTGTTAAACATGGCTCTTTAATTTCAGTTTGAGTATAGAGTGATACAAATGGCTCTCCAATTTAAGTTTGAGTATAGAGTGTCACGCACGACTCTCTTATTTCAGTTTGAGTATAGAGTGATACAAATGGCTCTCCAATTTCAGTTTGAGTATAGAGTGTCACGCACGACTCTCTTATTTCAGTTTGAGTATAGAGTGTCACGCACGACTCTCTTATTTCAGTTTGAGTATAGAGTGTCACGCACGACTCTCTTATTTCAGTTGGAGTATAGAGTGTCACACACGACTCTCTTATTTCAGTTTGAGTTTAGAGTGTTACACACAGCTCTCTAATTTCAGTTTGAGTATAGAGTGTGGCTTTTTTTGTGTCTTTGAAACTAATAAGTACACATAACACATGCTAGTCATCTCCCCTTAAAAATGAAATGTTTCTTACATGAATCCAGCAACATATCTGTCAGAAAGTCCGCTGGCTCCCCCTCCCCAGGCAGAGCTTGTTTCACCAATCCATACCCTCTTTCCAGGAGCATACTGGGCTGCAATTTTGTTACCCGTGATGATCTCAGGTGCCAGGCCATCAAGAACATGTGGACTGAGGAAATCCCCTATAGCAGCTATCCTTCCATCCACATAGTAACTGGTCAATAACAGTAAGGAAAACACTCAGTCTGACAGTTAAAATACCCGACACTGAGGCAAAAAAATCTCATATAAATTATCTAAATTTTGTATTAAGTAATTATAATAGACAATACCTTTTAAAATCGAGGGTGAAAGTCTCTGATTCCTGATCATGAAATACAACATGAAGCTGGTTTTGTTAAAATTTAACAGACATGGGGGAAATATTTCGAAAATACTGATTTCAGAATTAATACTGAGCACTTTCACTAAAAAAAGATAAATACCAGAGATGACATAATTCAGGTAATTAGTGTTGCTATGAAGTGTATTCCTGATGAATCTGATATCAAAGGTTCTGCATTGCTCATCTGCTATTAATCTAACTTTTATGAACTTCAAAGTAGATACTGTATGTCAAATTCTTTTGTACAGGTTTGTTCTGATGCTAATCTAATAGCTTTCAATAACTTATATGAGGAAATTACCTTCAACTTAGTTTCAAAATTGGGGCTAGGTCTTTTTTGTTTGTTAGCAAACTTAATACCTCTTCATTTTAGTCATGATAAGTCGAATAGAGACCTTAAGACCATTTGGGAATGAAGAAGAAGTTCTTAAAGAATTTTACATATATGATCCCTTTCAAGGTGAAAATACTAGATAGGGTTACAGACTCCAAGATGTTTGGACAATAAAACCACAGTATAAGCTCTTTGGGCAGTGAAGTAAATCCTTTCACAGGTTTTCACAGTAAAACAATGATAATTATATATTAAGTTATTTTCAGGTAATTATTTATGATCATGATAAGATTATTACTCACTGGTGAAATGTTGGAGCTGTTACAATTTTTCCTGCACCATTCTGAAGAAAACTGAAACAGATGAAAAAGTTCTTTATAATTAGGTAATATGAAATTTAGAGTAACATTGACATCAATCTGACATATCGTTTTATTTAATAAATATATATATATCCTAAATTTGTTTCAGGTAATTATAACACATCATTTCAAATATCTTGAACTGAGTGCTTCAATATACATGTATAACAGAAGACACAGAAGAAAACCCACGAAGGGTCAACTTTTAGTCCAATCTGATGAAAAACAGCTGTTACATGATTAAGTTTACTAAGTACTACGCCTGAACATCGGTCAACTTTTAGTCACCTCTATGATCAACATGTAGTGGTACAGTGCTTCAAAAAATGATCAAATATTCAAGGTTATATGTTTCCTCAGCCGATCTCTAGTCTGTCTGTTAACTAGGAAGCATGTTCTGTTTTCAGCCCTGGTCAGATATCTGGTCTCTATTTGAACTGATCAAATCAAATCCTGGCAGTCATACCTGTATAGATAAATCTAACCAAAACACATGCTGCACATACGAATGACGTTAGCATTGTATGTGAAGGAATTCCCTGTCTGCCAAGAGGTGAGCTACATGAGGTTTAGGTTAGCTGAGGTGAACTCTAAAATAGGAAAACTCAAGTTATCACATGGAAACAAATTTTCTATTTATAGTAACAGTGACCTTGACCTTTGACCTTCAAACCTGAAAAGCAATCCCAAGCAACCAGTTTTGATAAAGAAACACTATACAAAGTTTGAGTTTGATTGGCCCAAGGGAACTTGAGTTATTGCATGGAAACCAATTTTCTATTAATAGTAACAGTGACCTTGACCTTTGACCTTTGAACATGAAAAGCAATCCCAAATAAGTACTTTTGGTAAGGAAGCATTGTATGAAGTTTCAGTTTGATTGGCCTAAGGGAACTCAAGTTATCGCACAGAAACCATTGTGCGGACGTCGACGACGCAGACATAGTGATACCTATACATGTCGCCTTTTTCAGGTGACACAAAAACTAGGAAGGAGCCAGGTGACATCAAGTTGTTATTCCATCACTTTTCAATATCTCTTTGAAATTCCAAGGGAAATACTATTTTATGCCAAGACAAGAGATCCCAGAGGGATCTTGGCGCCCACCATTGAATGTTCTTCATAGGTTCCATGTCAGATTGATCTTTTCTCTACTTTTCTCTTCTTCTAAGTCTTACTAATCTGTGTAAATTCAGAAGAAACCTCTAGTACTTTTCAAACAAGGGAAACCTATATATAAAATTTAAGATTTAGGCACCAAGGGGAACCTATATATGGAATTTGAGAAAGATTCCTTCAGTACTTTCTGAGAAATAGCGATAACAAACTTCAATTGTCAAAATCCAAGATGGCTGCCTGTCGGCCATGTTGTTTTCCGATTGGTCTCAAAATGCAATATGCATAACTAGGCACGAAGGGGAACCTACATATGAAATTTCAGGAAGATCCCTTCAGTGCTTTCTGAGAATTAGCGATAACAAACTTCAATTGTCAAAATCCAAGATAACTGCCTGTCGGCCATGTTGTTTTCTGATTGGTCTCAAAATGCAATATGCATAACTAGGCACCAAGGGA
Source organism: Pecten maximus (assembly GCF_902652985.1). Taxonomy (NCBI): domain Eukaryota; kingdom Metazoa; phylum Mollusca; class Bivalvia; order Pectinida; family Pectinidae; genus Pecten; species Pecten maximus. The sequence continues at coordinate 10,961 of NW_022982602.1, forward strand.
AACCTACATATGAAATTTGAGAATGATCCCTTCAGTACTTTTTCAGAAATAGCGATAACAAACTTCAATTGTCAAAATCCAAGATGGCTGCCTGTCGGCCATGTTGTTTTCTGATTGGTCTCAAAATACAATATGCATAACTAGGCACCAAGGGGAACCTACATATAAAAATTTGAGAAAGATCCCTTCAGTACTTTCTCAGAAATAGCGATAACAAACTTCAATTGTCAAAATCCAAGATGGCTGCCTGTCGGCTAGGTTGTTTTCCGATCGGTCCCAAAAAGCATTATGCATAACAAGGCACCAAGGGGAACCTACATATGAAATTTGAGAAAGATCCCTTCAGTACTTTCTCCGAAATAGCGATAACAAACTTCAATGGTCAAAATCCAAGATGGCTGCCTGTCGGCCATGTTGTTTTCCGATCAATCCAAAAATGCAATATGCATAACTAGGCACCAAGGGAAACCAACATATGAATTTGAGAAACATCCCTTCAGTACTTTCTCAGAAATAGCGAAAACAAACTTCAATGGTCAAAATCCAAGATGGCTGCCTGTCAGCCATGTTGTTTTCCGATCGGTCCCAAAATGCAATATGCATAACTAGGCACCAAGGGGAACCTACATATGAAATTTGAGAAAGATCCCTTCAGTACTTTCTCAGAAATAGCGATAACAAACTTCAATGGTCAAAATCCAAGATGGCTGCTTGTCGGCCATGTTGTTTTCCGATCGGTCCCAAAATGCAATATGCATAACTAGGCACCAAGGGGAACCTACATATGAAATTTGAGAAAGATCGCTTCAGTACTTTCTGAGGATTAGCGATAAGAAGAATTGTTTACAGACGGACGGACGGACGGACGGACGACGGACCACGGACGCAGGGCGATTTGAATAGCCCACCATCTGATGATGGTGGGCTAAAAATCCAATGTAATATTATATAAAATTAATAATAACCATATGCAACTTGTGTTGTATTTGTAAATTTCAACTAATTCTTTTTTAAAGATTTTTGCATTAGGTTTACTTTTTGAAAGCTTATGTGCTTTTGATAACTCACAAACAAGATTTATAATGCAAAGCTCATGTGAGCCGTTAAAAACCTCCATTAAAATACACACTGAGAAGATCCTTTGCTGAATCAGTAGTTTTATGGGTAGTTTCTTATGTGAAGCTCATGTGTTCCTGGGTAGCTGATTTTGGTATGGGATATGATAATTTAAATTTGATTTTTATGACTTACTCTGAGAAATATATCTGTGATCGTACATGTAACAACTGAGTGACACTTGGTCCCATGATTTGAAAATTCTCATAATCAGGCAACATTTTCAGCAAGTTTTTCATTGTGGAATAGTCTTTGGCAAGTTGAGTAGGTGAAATGTCAAATCCGTATCCATGGAAATCATCTGGTTCTAAAACACAAAACATCTATACATAAAGACATTGTTAGTGTAGCAGTAAAAACTAGCATTGTAATAACGATTGAAATTGAAATATAACATACAGTATAATATACAAGAGACTCAGAGGGCCTGCATTGTTCACCAGGCTATTTCAGTAATCATGGAAAAATACTTTCATTTAGTTTATATAACAATTATTTTTGCTGCCTCTCCCAACACTGGTTCAAACTACCGTAAATATTCGGGTATAGTGCGCACTCGCGTATAGTGCGCAGGTACGTTTTTGAGGTTCATTTTCAAAAAAAAAAAAAATAACAATTTTTTTTTTTCAATTTTCAACTGAGCGGTAGATGAATTCTAAAGCATAAGATGATAGGAAGTTGTAACTTATGAAAGATTATTTACAATGTACCACATTTAATTGGAATCACCGGTCAGATTTGACACATTGGATTGACAGGTTGTTTACATTATACCGCCACAGGCCTAGTCAGCTTGCAAATTGTAGCGGTCCCATCTAGGTCCCATCTACGCTGTTGTACCAACAAAATAATTAATCCTACCCTCAATTACCTTGTGATTTTCACGCAGGTATGATCTCTTGTGGTATCTGTCCACGAACATACAAAGCTTATTAAGCTCAATTATAACAAGATTGACTAGTAAGCTGACTGCTACGTAATGTTACACAGGCCGCCATTTTGTATACAGTACGGAAACAAGTCTGCAGTCGTCGTGCTGGTCACAACTTTTATATCAATGAATTAACATGTGTAAAGGATACATCTACAGTGAAGACGATAAATAAGAGTACCCTGGTAGTTTTCACAGTCTTATATTTTTTTATGGCCAGTTGGTCAGTGACTGCCGCACGAGATCAAGGCATTAGTGTTAGTGCCTAATTGCGCATGCGTGCTGTTTCAGCTTCCGTAAATAAACAAGTTGAACGGTATCAGTTTCTGGCAACATTCTGGATTTATAAGGTGATTAATTTAGAAGTATGAAATAACTAAGTACTGCTATATCATTTCAAGTTTTGTTTGATGTTAATTGAGATGTTATACATCGTTTTGGACCTGAATACGGGAACATCCTCAAGTGAGATATCGTATGTGTACGGAACATGTGGCTCACGATCGACTTAGATAAATCCACGTAATTGCTGATAAATACACAATTTCAAGGAATTAAACATTAAAATAACTATTCATTTCTTTGATTATTTGTTAACTATTACTTTCTTAATGCTTTATATATGTTATATATATATATATATATAAGTATTAAATCAATCCTGCTGTGAAAGGAAACGATCACAAATCTCAGTCAAATCACATTCATTCTGACTGGGAAAAGGCTTGTACTTGCGTATAGTGCGCAGTGGTCTTTTTCACTTGTCAATTTTTGAAAAAAAGTGCGCACTATACGCGAATATTTACGGTATATGTGGACCAAATCCTGCAATTCTTCAAAAAGGATTTTTTTTTGGTAGTGTTTTCACTATTGTGCCCCGTCTCTCCTGCCCGAAGGGAGCCACATTCTCTGTTTATACAACATTAGATCTCCTTTGCCCAATGATACAGACTAAATTTCATTAAAATTCATTCAGTTGTTCAGGAATAGTAACAATATACATGATTTACCTCAATTTTCCCTATAGGGCCCTGCTCCCTGGCCTCATCATTAAGCATTTATTCTTCTTCCCAAAAGCAAGCTTGTACTTTATAATACAATTTCTATGACTCGTGCTCTAACTGGGCCATTTGATATCACGATCTTCAGCACCTAAACTCCTAGCCAGAAATACCTGCAGCTGCAGCTTACACCAATACACCATATCCACATCCCCCCAAAAGAACATTCTGTATAATATATATAAACATACAGCATGTACAGTGAATCCAATTTATCATAATACTTTTGTTTTTTCTCTCTATATATAAATCAAAGTAAATTAAAAATATCCTGTTTATCATGAAATGGCCCAACATGAATCCTAATTATTAAATATATTATAATGACTTACTACATTTCTTTAAATGATAAACTTTTTCCCTAGTAGAATAATCATTTGTAAAGTTTGATTTGTTTGATTTAACCCAGGGTCATTATCAGAGATCAAATTTGTCCTTGACCTTAAGATCTAAATCAACTTGTTTATATCCCTAACAACTTTCTTCATACTGTCATGACAAAATGTTCATCAGTGAAAATTTGACCTTGACCTACAACCTTTTGGCCAAGTTACCTTGACCTTTAACTTGGGACATTTCATCATCCACTTATCAATTCATTCTAAGTATTTGTTTTTATAATGTCATCATAATTGTCTTATTAGTGAAGATATAAATTTGCCCTTGATCTTTGACTAAGTGACCTTGAAGGGCCCAGACTCACTGTGCATACCAAATTGGTTCCCCTTCACCCAAAGATTCTTCAAACTGAATATGGACCAAACCTTTCATACCTATAGAAAAAGGATTTTGATCAATTTGATGTACCAGGGTATTTCCCTAATATGGCCTACCCCTAAGGCCTCTGAGGGGCCAGTCCCACCATTCAAAAAATATTTATCCACCATCACTCTATGATGCATCAGAATATGGTCAAATCTACTAACTTGTTCATGATTTGTAGAGATAGTTAGGAAAAGGTGACAGACGCATGCCGGATGCCATGCCATAGCATAAGCTCACCGACCCTTTGGGCCAGTTGAGCCAAACGAAACCTCAACATACCATTTCCAAGTTCCCATCCTGCTAAACGATATCCCTTTGATGCTGTGTATTTCAGTAGCAGCTTAGCATTATCAGAATCCCAATGGCCATCACTACGAAGGAAGACATTGAGATCGAAAAGAAAGTCCCATCCCACCTTGTTCATGAAATGGTTGATATCATCCCACATACTAGCTGCAAAACAAAATTAGTAAACTTGTAAATATTTTGTCCATAATCATGTTAATGTGAAATAAATCTAATAAACAACCATATTTGAAAGTAATCTATTGAATCTGAATGAGGTAATCTGTACACGTACAATGTATTATGTAAACATATAGCAAATCAACACTCCTATCAACAGTATGTCATATAAAAGGAGTCCATTCGTGTAATATTATTTAACAACAACCCTAGAATTTGTGGTGGTATATATATACCATACATGTCAACCTCTGAAACCTCCAATGAGGGAAATCTCCCTCATTCCACGTCCAAAATGAGGGAGAAAGTGCGTGAAAAAAATTGCGACATTTTTGTTGCATATAAGGGATGTTCCACACGAGCTTGCGCAGGTGTAAATTACCTCAGGCTACATCTTGATATTACAAGAGATCCCAGAGGGATCTTGGCGCCCACCATTGAATAATCTTTATAGGTTCCATGACAGATTGATCTTTTCTCTACTTTTCCCTTCCTCTAAGTCTTACTAATCTGTGTAAATTCAGAAACAGCCCTCTAGTACTTTTCAAACAAGGGGAACCTATATATAAAATTTAAGATTTAGCGATAATGGCTGTCTGTTGTTTTCGGATTGGTCCCAAAATGCAACACCAGGGACCAAGGGGAACCTACATATGAAATTTGAGAAAGATCCCTTCAGTACCTTCTGTAAAATAGCGATAACAAACTTCAATTGTCAAAATACAAGATGGCTGCCTGTCGGCCATGTTGTTTTCCTATTGGTCCCAAGATGCAATATGCAGAACTACAGACCAAGGGGAACTTATAAAAATGTTTGAGAAAGATCCCTTCAGTACTTTCTGAGAAATAGCGATAACAAACTTCAATTGTCAAAATCTAAGATGGCTGCCTGTCGGCCATGTTGTTTTCTGATAGGTCTCAAAATGTAATATGCATAACTAGGCACCAAGGGGAACCTACATATGAAATTTGAGAAAGATCCCTTCAGTACTTTCTCAGAAATAGCGATAACAAACTTCAATTGTCAAAATCTAAGATGGCTACCTGTCGGCCATGTTGTTTTCCGATTGGTCTCAAAATGTAATATGCATAACTAGGCACCAAGGGGAATCTACATATGAAATTTGAGAAAGATCCCTTCAGTACTTTCTCAGAAATAGCGATAACAAACTTCAATTATCAAAATCCAAGATGGCTGCCTGTCGGCCATGTTGTTTTCCGATTGGTCTCAAAATGCAATATGCATAACTAAGCACCAAGGGGAATCTACATATGAAATTTGAGAAAGATCCCTTCAGTACTTTCTCAGAAATAGCGATAACAAACTTCAATTGTCAAAATCCAAGATGGCTGCCTGTCGGCCATGTTGTTTTCTGATAGGTCTCAAAATGCAAAATGCATAACTAGGCACCAAGGGAAACCTACATATGAAATTTGAGAAAGATCCCTTCAGTACTTTCTCAGAAATAGCGATAACAAACTTCAATTGTCAAAATCCAAGATGGCTGCCTGTCGGCCATGTTGTTTTCCGATTGATCTCAAAATGCAATATGCATAACTAGGCACCAAGGGGAATCTACATAAGAAATTTGAGAAAGATCCCTTCAATACTTTCTCAGAAACAGCGATAACAAACTTCAATTGTCAAAATCCAAGATGGCTGCCTGTCGGCCATGTTGTTTTCCGATTGGTCTCAAAATGCAATATGCATAACTAGGCACCAAGGGGAATCTACATATGAAATTTGAGAAAGATCCCTTCAGTGCTTTCTCAGAAATAGCAATAACAAACTTCAATTGTCAAAATCCAAGATGGCTGCCTGTCGGCCATGTTGTTTTACGATTGGTCTCAAAATGCAATATGCATAACTAGGCACCAAGGGGAACCCACATATGGAATTTGAGAAAGATCCCTTCAGTACTTTCTGAGGATTAGCGATAACAAGAATTGTTTACGGACGGACGGAGGGACGGACGGACGGACGACGGACTACGGACGCAGGGCGATTTGAATAGCCCACCATCTGATGATGGTGGGCTAAAAATTTGACAACAATGGTTAATTTCAAAGAATAGTAATGAAAAAAAACCCAGAAAAAATGATTAATTCTTTTAAAAAATGTTTTTAATATATTATATACAAACATTTAGAGATATTGGTGTAATTTAAAGTTACTATTACTTTAGATATTTATCAATAAATCATCAAATGTTGATTAAATATGAATACCAGGGTCTAGGTTCATCAACATTCCTTAACTTACGGAACTTCCGTAATTCAAAATTTCCCATAAGAGCACCAATTTAAGGAATTTAAGGAGAGTTCCTTTAGCTAAAATTCTTTTCTTTAAACCAATAATTAATGCTTTCCTATGGATAATTTCAAGTTTGGTACCCTAATGGAGTGTTGATGAAAGTGTGGCCTGGTAAATAAAGCAATAAATTAAACATTCCTGAAACAAACCTGTCATTGTAAAATTTGTAAAGTTCTTTTTTTTCTCGTATTCAAAATCCTTCAATAATGGAACAAATTGGATGGGTTTGTCTTGATGTACAGCACCCTGGCCCCTTATGTGCTTGGCTTCCTGTGTCTCGGGACTAATAGACTCTGTTTCATTGATAGAGAATATAAGGAAATCTGCCTTATTTCCACCCATCCTCAGGTAACATGGAGACAGAGCTTTAGCAATAGCTTGCAACTTCTTAGATCTGAAAAAAATGTTGCAAAAGTATATACATTGTACATAGTTTTAGTAAAGAGTATAGTATTATACAGCAACTTTGGAATTTTTTTACCATGCATGTCATAGCTGCATGGTTTTGCTTCTGTGCGACAGTTGTGTAATTCAGCCAGTTATAATTGACCATTACAAGCCAATCATACATTTATGAGCATTTAACCATGCTGTATGATGATGATGATAAAGGATGTGCTTCTAGAATTAGGGTGACCATGTAGTTTGGTATGTGTCTGCAAATGATGTTGTCCGGGTTATATTCTCAAGGGGCTGGGTGTTTGTTGGTCTGTGGATTGGTGGCGGTGGTACAGGTGATACATATATGTAAAGTGTGGTTTAATAATTGTTGGTCAGATTTTGAGGTCTGGTGTGTATTTTGCCAGTGGTGTAGTTAAATGTGATGTATTGGGAGTTAGATGAGTTAATGGTCCATCAGCCAGGGTGACGGGTCATTTTGCACTTAATCCTGTTCACCCTAAGGGTTGTTTCGTGCTAAATCCTGTTGGCCCCAGTTTTTTCCCACAAATTTTTTTCATTGTTTTTGTCAGGTGTTAATTTTTTTTTAAAGTGTATTTGTGACTTGAAGCAACTAAAATGAAAAGAAAATACCAAACAATATTTCACCCTTTAGGGCGAACAGGATTAAGGGCGAAACTACCCGGATTCATCAGCCAGTGTCCTCTCCCTAATCATGATCAGACTGACACCAACATTAATGCAGGCATTGCCTCATCAATGCCACTATGGACAGCCGCCTACACTGGTATATATAGTGTTCAGAGTAACTCTCAGGTAGTCAGAATAGCATAATGTATACTGAATTGAGAATTAAAATGTCGCAAGGAAAATTGCATATTTTCATATTACTATATAAATCTGTAATATTATATATTTCTTTTAGAAAATCTACAAAAATGCTTTCATAAATATATTGTATCTACTAACGATCAACAAATTATTCCTTTGTTTACTCAATTATAGCACAAGAATATAGTGAAATGAAGATGATCAGCAGTGATCAGGTGATTACCGAAAATCAAGCTTCCCCCAATTCGCCTGGGAAACATTAGAATCAATAGTCATGCTCAGAAAATGTGAACCAGTTATTTGTATAACTGAATCTGAATGGATAAGGAGTTCTACATTATCACGACACAACGCCCCTTTGTTAAAGCAAACGATAAAGAGTAGAAAAGGGAGGAAATGAAATAGCTCCATCGCTTCCCACTGGGCTCCTCGAACCGACGCAGTGCTCGTGACGGAAGTAAACAGTAGCCACAAATTGTGTAAAATACAATTTCATTGGTTAATATAACGTTGAGTAAAATAACGAAATCGTCATCTGGAACGCAAGAGATTTCATTCAACAAAATTCGTGATAGCTAGGCTAAATCTTATGATAATTCAATGATACCTGAATTTATAGCTAAACCTTATGGTAATTAAATGTTACCTGAATTTAAAGTGTTTTTTAACACAATGTGTGTTGTTCAGTATATTCTGGGACAGGGCTACACTCAAGAAGTTTTTGTCGACAGTGTAAATAGACCTAACACTTGAAGATACTTGGATATCAACTGCAGATTGAGAAAGTTTTTCATCCAAAGCATGATGAATCATACTTCCTTCAGTAATGATAAATCCATGAAAAATAAAAACCATACAGTATCCAAAACATAACAACATCTTCCCTGTCAGACGGAAAGTCAATTGCAAATTTGCATCATTTGAAACAACAACAAAAACATAGCCGCTTAAGAACATAAAAATAGCCTTCATTAAGCTGAAAGCATATATTCATGCAACACATCTTGTGATTCCAACACTACAAATATAGTTTTTTTTTATCAAATATTAGTTTCTAAAGAGGAAGTCATCGTGTGCTTCAATGTTTTGGACATTGACATTTGTAAATGCTGTAAGCGATGAAATGAAGAATGGCAGGAAATTTGAAAATGGCAGGAAAATGTTTCCCAGTGAATGTGTGAAGACATCGTGATTATTTATGATTTGTTTTATACAACTGAAGCTATGGAAATGTTAACAAGGACGTTTCCTGCAATATTAACCATGAGTTAGACATATTGGTTATTGCAAAATGTAAACTCCTGCTCGATTCATGAATAGGACCGATGGCGCCCGCCATCTCGGTACAGTACAGCAGTAGGCCTAACTCTTGATCTATGATATCAACGAGGCGACGACGTTACTCGAATCACAGAAAAAGTACGCTGGATCATGATCAGCCGGGTTGATAAATGAATGTTGTTAATTAACTTTTGTTTTTATGCCGATAACAAGATTACTTTGTTAATTATGATCCAACCTTAATATTAAATTCCAAAATTCCTAATCTAGATTCTTCCTTAAAAACTGTACGACCACGACAATGCGTCAAAACCATCTGTATCTGTATAAGTTACGCAGCTACATTGTATATCCCAAAACTGGTAATCTTGCTGCGGGTGAGAGAGAGCGCTGGTTCTTTCAGTCGTGCTGTTCAAGGGCAGTTCTAAATGCCTCAATGTTTTTACACTGCACTAAATTGTCCAGGTGGTTCCATTCGATCACTGTGCGGGGGAAAATGAGTTTTTATATTGATCTGTGTTGGCAGTTGGTACGTTGTAGCCTCTGTTTATTGTTACATACAGATCTATTGACAATGTTACTAGTTTTGTAGTCATTAAGTTGTTCCGCACGGATAATGTGTCCTGGTTTCTTGGGTGTGACAAATTTATTAGGTGGTATGGCTGGTACCAATGCAACCCCTCAACGACCTTGACGTGTTTATATACAGTATATATACATATATGGACTTTTCAAGATATTCATTCCTCTCACCTTGGTATATTGCATATGCGTAAAAACTCTTTGAAAATGAAAATTTTAGGGAAAGGACGGTCATACAAAACAGTGCAATGTTGTAATTGTAACTGTTGTAAATCAGACTCATATATATTTTTAAATTACTTTAAAATATGTTGATGTATACTCTGGACACAGACTTTTTTTTTTATCAAATGATTAGCTTTCCTATATATTTATAAGATGTTTAAATGTATTTTAATTTAGCTTCTTGTGATAATTTAATTGTGCATGTTTGTTATGATTATTTCTTATGTTATTATTGTTTTCTTTGTTGTCAAATTTACTTGACTTGACTTTAATCACTAACTAATTATATTTATAATGAATGGCACAGTACATATGTGGAGTTTTATTCTTTATACTGTATTTAACCTGTATTTTATTACAATATTATACATGTATATTATGTTAGATATTATAAGTCTATGTATATTTTTTTACTTTCACAGGTTCATTTACCCGGTTATTACTAGAAGAGTTAGGTAAAATGAAACAAGAATTTGAAGACAAATTATGAATGAAAATGACAGCAGTGGACCATGTAGGAAAGTTGGACGATCCCGTAAAAGAACTCTTACTCCACATAACCCTTATGATCAGCTGACTTACCAAGAGGAAAGTTCAAAATCAGACCCTACAAATACAAACTTTCAAAAAGAGGTCACTGTTTTGTCACAGACACAAATTGATGCTGTATCTGCTGGAAATGATATTGCTGGCAAAATAGACATAACCCACACCTCAAACAATAAAAATGATCTCTGGTTTTCAAATTCTTTTGTTAAAAGTAACCAATGTAATGTTGGAAAGAAAAGCACAAGTCATCATCTGAATGATTGCCTGATTTCTTCTGTACCAAAGAAAATAAGATTAGATGTGGATTTCAGTCAGAGGTCCCAATCTGACAACAACTGTTATGACAGAACTGGTGTAGATTTGGTGAAGCACAGCAAACAGATTTCTGCTGCTATTGTTAATGAGGAGATAATTAGAAGTGTCCATTCGAATATAGACAAATCTCCGTTAAAACAGCATAAAGAAATGGCTGGCTCCCCTTTGACGAGTAATAAAGGGAGTTTCCTTCATCACTTCCACTCAACTCCAGTTAGACATCTCAAAATGGTAAGATATTATCTGAAGGACGTTACATACATAATGTATTGAGTTATTTACTAGTAAATGATAGTAATTCTTTTTACTGCAGAAATTGAGCTACTGATCCTACTGATCCCCTAGCTAAAAGTGTCTAATTTCCCCCCAAATATGAAGAAAAAACTATGAATTTCTTCACAATTTTGTATATTTTCCCAATTAGTAGACACAAGCTATAATGATTGTACACATCTTGTGAAAATACTGCTGCAAGCACAACAGGTTTAAGATAAGAATTTTTTAATTGTTGCATATTTTGATATTTAACATTTTTAATGTGTATTGAGTATATTATTATTGCCGCATTGAATATTTTCTGAATTTTGGGTCTCCCAGTTTCTCAAAAATTTTCAAATTTGATTGATATAAACTTAAATTGAATTCAAAGATTTGTTTTACATGTAGCAGTGCTCACGACATTGTTACCAGTTTGGTGGTATTGGATGGACATGTTCTAGTGATAGCATGTTTCATAGTTGTCACCACACAGAAATTTGTCTGAATAAATGTCAATCTTATCAGCCACATTAGCAAAGAATGCATTGGGGCTGAACATAAATCAGACACATCATGATCATGTTAACCACTTGGGTTGTTCTAAAATTATGTGTAGGAGGGGTTGTTCTAAAATTATGTGTAGGAGGGATGGAAGGCATTTTTTTCACAGGCCACCCATCAAATTTTAATACAAGTGCCTAGCTACCACCCCTCCCACACAGATAATTCTGGAATAGCCCTTCGATACTGATAGAAACAATACCTGATTTGTGTTTATATCTTCAAATAAGTGTAAATTGTCATTCTATCATTAGCAATATTCTTTAAAACTGATGTTTTCTAGATCCGTACAAAATTACAATGTTAAACTATTAGAAACTTTTTCTTATTTAAGAAGACAAGTGCAGGGAAAAGTGAGATGTTTTCAAGACTAAATGAAGCTGAAGACATCCTGAACAACAGTGATGATATTTTAGCTGGACTTGATATTGCTGACAATGAAAATGATGGGAATACAGCTCTAAACTTTAAAACAGTAGCGAACAGGAATGGTACACATAACTATGATCGAGCACAGGATCTGACAAATACTGAAAAATACAACAAGTGTAAAGGAAATTCAAATGTGGCTTTAAATAAAGGCCAAAGGGGAGATCACTCTATGGAAAGTCATACAACTATGGCACAGCCACAAGAGACTGCTAAAAAAACAAACTGTATAAGGCATATGGATATTTCTGATGATGACATCTTTGCACCAGATAGTGATTTTCTTAGTCAGATAGAAAGTTTGGAAAGACAAGCAGACATTACTACAGATAAACGTGCAATAACGGAAAAGACTAATAATCCAACCAGTCAACTTGTATTGGAGAAAAATAGAAAAAGTAAAATGTGTTTACAAAGTTGTGATACATCCAAATTAGTGCAAGTGAATTCAAAGCCTGATAACTGTGATAAAAATGAAAACTGTCTAGAAACAACTGCAGGAACAGTTACAAAATTAAACAGTCGGGGACAGTCAGAATCAAAATATTTTACAGGTCAAGAGCACATTGGCATGACCTCACCTTTGGGGACCAAAGATCAAGGTCATGTGGCTATAACCACACCTGAAATTTCTTCCACAATAAAAACTCCAACCTCTATGGGTTTAGGGGGCTCACTAAAAGACAGGATTAAGCGAAGACTTCAGGAAAATGCTTCAGCTAAACTGGTAAACAGTCCCGGAGCAGTGATGGAACAGCGACGAGAAGGGGAAGTTTTTGTGGCAACAACAAAGGCTGAACAGATTGAAAGGGATGGCACTGACAATGATATTGGTCCTTTCTACGGCCTGTCTTCTAATGTTAAAACACTTTTACAGCAGCACAGAGGCATCACCAGTCTTTATGGTAAGGTTTAACATATATATTGGATTTTGTGTGGTTTCAGTTTTTTCTATGTCAATAACTTTTATCAATAATTCACTGGAGCATTAAAACTCACAGATCTAACAAGGAGGTGCCTGAACGTTCTGTATGGATTAGTTACAAATTAATCAGTAATTAATCTCATTGAATAAGCACTTGCTGACTGTTATGCATGTGTATAACATGTGATATGATCAATGTTCATTCTATGTCACAATATAAATTTTTTCAAATCATCTGCCTGAAGTGCAAGTGAGGATATGCCTGCACCATCAGTTGTCTGTACGACCTTTAGTCTGGCTGTCCAGAGTTAATTTTTCCATTAAAAGACTCCTTCTCAATAACCACACAAGAGGCTCGGAGACCTAATACTGGACATACTTGTATAGATATTAATATACATCATTCTACAGTTTTAGGAAAATGAATTGAAACACGGGCATCAAGCCTCTGTATTACAGTGTACTATATCAATAATACAAATCAGACCTTTTTTTAGTAAGTTGGATTAATATGTCATTTTTCTAATAAAAATGTGTTGTCGTTATTACAGCATGGCAGGATGAGTGTTTAAATCTGCCTGCTGTACTGGAGGGGAAGAACCTGATATACTCCTTACCAACAAGTGGTGGCAAGACCCTGGTGGCCGAGATTCTCATAATGAGGGAACTGCTGTGTAACAAAAGGGATGCCATCCTCATTCTGCCATTTGTTTCTATTGTACAGGAAAAAGTAGGTCTAGTTGTGTTTATAAAGATTATAAATATATACCATACATATAAAGTTTTAAATAAAACTAACGAGCAATGCTAATATTGTTAATTGAGACTTCACCTGACAAACTTTACATAGTTTCAGAAATAAATTTGAAATATGGATTTGTGTTTTATTCGAATTATCTTAAACATAGTTGTTTTGATCCTAGTTACAAGAACTTAACAAATGCACAGTATTATTGTATTTACTGTTAACACAGGTAATGTCTCCAGATAGCTTTCTATGCTGATATAACAAGACCAATTCAGTGTTTAATTCTTTCTAACAAAGAAAACCTACCACTAGTATGAGTGGACTTGATAAAGTCTGACACTGACAAATCTGGAATTAGAGTAGACACAGCACTTTTATTGTATGTGATCACAAATATTTAGCAAGAGTTCATTTCTATATAAACAATAAGCATTAATGCTTTTGCCATGATATTGTAAATAAAATACATGTATCCCAATTTTGTATGATGGTTTTTTTGTTGTTTTTTCTCTCAAATTTTCTCTGTCAGGTCAGAGGCTTGTCTCCTTTTGGAATTGACCTGGATTTTCTTGTTGAGGAATATGCCGGTAGTAAAGGGAAGTTTCCACCCCTCAAACGCCGCAAGAGACAGTCACTGTACATTGCCACCATAGAGAAGGCCCACTCACTAGTCAACAGTCTTATAGAGAACAACAGGATGGACAGTCTGGGGCTTGTTGTAGTGGACGAGGTAGGAATATGCTTCAGTGCTAACAGTGTATATGCTGCTTGTCATAAATTGTGTGAAATGACACCAACTGTATAGAAATGATTATCAAACCAACAAATGAAAGCAATAATAATAGTGACCCTAGATAAAATTATCACTTATATAGCTCTGAAAGTTCACTTTCAATTAAATTGCTGGACAGTTATAGTTAAGTTATGTACCTTAATTTTGGTATTGTAAAAAAAAATAGACAAAAGCCTATTCTTGTTTTCAATTGATAATGTTAATTGTTGTATATGGGAAATGTAGCATCTTTAATTTAAACACTTGAAATGATAATTTGTATGGCAGTCAAAACAATTAAATAAACTTTTTCAAACAGTCACAATAGGAACCTAAGGTCAGTTGTGTGGTGAAAGGGGTTGCTCATCATTGTGTACTTGATTGAAATGATTTAGGGAAGCATTATCCAAGATATCATTGGAAATGTTTGAATGTGTTGTTGGCGACAGGTTGACAAGTATATATTCATAATGTACTATCTAGATCTATATGCTGGTTGAAAGAAATTGTTATTAACCTTTGTATATTGTGGGCTCTAGGAAAATAATGTGATGCGTGTCTGAAAAGGAAGTGCTGTATTTAATCACATCTTCATGCACGCTTATTAAATCACTGACTTCTGTGACAGTTACATATGATTGGTGAAGGAGGCAGTCGAGGGGCAACCTTAGAGTCAACGCTTCTCAAAGTCATTTATACTCGAAGTAAGTAAATATACATCATGGAGTAAGGTGGTATTACACCATTTTCTGGGTATGTTTATCATTGAGTAACTGATTTGTAGCTCCATTTTGAAGCTAAATCCTAACGTATTCTGGGGACTGCGATATCTCAGCCAAATAGAGTGCTGGCCACGCAACCTCAGGTGAAGATCAAAGGTGCGTGGTTCGAGTCTCCCTACCCATGTTGGTTTGTGTTTCTCGGGAAGATGAGAAACAGCGGGCCTTTGATGTTGTTGATGTGTCCTTTGGCAAGACACTTTACCGTAATTGCCGTAGATGGCATGTGACGGGTCTTCTGTTGGTTGTTCAGTGAAGTAGTCACCAACTACTTCAAGGAGACCTCATCTCAAAATGAATCTTACCTGGTCGTTCATGGGGCGATAAACCCAGCAAGCAAAAACTAACTAATTTGAATGTACATGTACCTGTATATGCATTCCTTCTCTTAAAATCAAGTACAGTGTATTTTAACACATCTAAGAAATATTTTTATAACAACATTAATTATATAAATACATTGTTGTAAAATGTAGTTTTTTCTCTTCACTTTGATTCTTTTATGTCAAGATTGTGTTGACAGAAGTGTCAAAGTTTGACTATATTATGACAAATCTATAAGTAAATCTGATATTTGATACCTATACATGTGTATATTGTCTCATATATATCATACAATAATTTATTGATTGATACTTATTTGGTCTTTTTTGTAAGAGTTGTTATTAACGTAGAACAGCTCGATAGACAGGACGAGTGCTACCCTCAGTAACATTGTCTATCTAAGTGTTGTTGTTGTTTAGAGAACACCCAGATAGTCGGGATGAGTGCTACCCTCAGTAACATTGTCTATCTAAGTGTTGTTGTCGTTTAGAGAACACCCAGATAGTCGGGATGAGTGGTACCCTCAGTAACATTGTCTATATAAGTGTTGTTGTTGTTTAGAGAACACCCAGATAGTCGGGATGAGTGCTACCCTCAGTAACATTGTCTATATAAGTGTTGTTGTCGTTTAGAGAACACCCAGATAGTCGGGATGAGTGCTACCCTCAGTAACATTGTCTATCTAAGTGTTGTTGTCATTTAGAGAACTCCCAGATAGTCGGAATGAGTGCTACCCTCAGTAACATTATATAAGTGTTGTTGTCGTTTAGAGAACACCCAGATAGTCGGGATGAGTGCTACCCTCAGTAACGTACATTGTCTAAGTGTTGTTGTTTAGAGAACACCCAGATAGTCGGGATGAATGGTACCCTCAGTAACATTGTCTATCTAAGTGTTGTTGTTGTCGTTTAGAGAACACCCAGATAGTCGGGATGAGTGGTACCCTCAGTAACATTGTCTATATAAGTGTTGTTGTCGTTTAGAGAACACCCAGATAGTCGGAATGAGTGCTACCCTCAGTAACATTATATAAGTGTTGTTGTCGTTTAGAGAACACCCAGATAGTCGGGATGAGTGCTACCCTCAGTAACGTACATTGTCTAAGTGTTGTTGTTTAGAGAACACCCAGATAGTCGGGATGAGTGCTACCCTCAGTAACGTACATTGTCTAAGTGTTGTTGTTGTTTAGAGAACACCCAGATAGTCGGGATGAGTGCTACCCTCAGTAACGTACATTGTCTAAGTGTTGTTGTTGTTTAGAGAACACCCAGATAGTCGGGATGAGTGCTACCCTCAGTAACGTACATTGTCTAAGTGTTGTTGTCGTTTAGAGAACACCCAGATAGTCGGGATGAGTGGTACCCTCAGTAACGTTGTCTATCTAAGTGTTGTTGTCGTTTAGAGAACACCCAGATAGTCGGGATGAGTGCTACCCTCAGTAACATTGTCTATCTAAGTTTTGTTGTCGTTTAGAGAACACCCAGATAGTCGGGACGAGTGGTACCCTCAGTAACGTTGTCTATCTAAGTGTTGTTGTTGTTTAGAGAACTCCCAGATAGTCGGGACGAGTGGTACCCTCAGTAACATTGTCTATCTAAGTGTTGTTGTCATTTAGAGAACTCCCAGATAGTCGGGATGAGTGCTACCCTCAGTAATGTACATTATATAAGTGTTGTTGTCGTTTAGAGAACACCCAGATAGTCGGGATGAGTGGTACCCTCAGTAACATTGTCTATCTAAGTGTTGTTGTCATTTAGAGAACTCCCAGATAGTCGGGATGAATGGTACCCTCAGTAACATTGTCTATCTAAGTGTTGTTGTCGTTTAGAGAACACCCAGATAGTCTGGATGAGTGCTACCCTCAGTAACGTACATTGTCTAAGTGTTGTTGTTGTTTAGAGAACTCCCAGATAGTCGGGATGAGTGCTACCCTCAGTAATGTACATTGTCTATCTAAGTGTTGTTGTTGTTTAGAGAACACCCAGATAGTCGGGATGAGTGGTACCCTCAGTAACGTACATTGTCTAAGTGTTGTTTTCGTTTAGAGAACACCCAGATAGTCGGGATGAGTGCTACCCTCAGTAATGTACATTGTCTAAGTGTTGTTGTTGTTTAGAGAACACCCAGATAGTCTGGATGAGTGGTACCCTCAGTAATGTACATTGTCTAAGTGTTGTTGTCGTTTAGAGAACACCCAGATAGTCGGGATGAGTGCTACCCTCAGTAACATATCTGATCTACAAACATTTCTTGGGGCTGAGGTCTACTCAAACAACTTTCGACCAGTGAGTATAGATATTGAACTTTGTTGTTCTAGAGAAATATTAACTTGAAGAGACATCTATTTTCCAAATGCTCATATTTATAAATTCAATTCATTTTGATGTAGATCAATTATGAAAATCACTAATATGTTGGTAAATTTCATTTTGTTGTAACATGTAATCGATCAATTTGTTTGTTGCAGTTAGTGCTGATCAGTATACTGTAAATGTAAATGCTTTGCACTCAAATATCAAACATTTATTACAATGATGAATTGCTGCAGGCACAATATTTATCTTAGAATATAAAAGTGTTTTGTAAATTATTGTATCAAGGCAGCTGTAACATCTCCAGTGCAATAATAAGTATTTTTATGGATAATTCTTTCATGCCTTTCAGGTGGAACTAACAGAATATGCCAAACTACAAGATAACATTTACCAGGTGAACCCAAAAGCCAAATGTCCAGAAGACCAACTAGTACATGAGAGAGTTGTTATGTTCAAGGTAATTAAATGTTCATAGATTTTGGAATTAGTTATTAGTTCCCTTGTAGCTGTGTAACGCCAAAGGTTGTCAGCACTTTAGCGACTTCATTCCTTGAGGGATTTTTATCAAACTTCACACAATGATAAAGGACCATAATATCTCAGACAAGTTTGAATTTCAGGTTTTTTTGCTGAAGGTCAAGGTCACTGTTACTATATTTAGCAGGGACTAGTAGGGGACATGTATTGCTTTAACAACACCTGGTATACTTGTCTATCATGGCAGCTTTGATATGCTAATTTAACTAATTTATATGTTTGTGTATTATGCAGTAGTGCCTTGTACATAATGAAAGGTTTTTACTGTCAAAAGGTTTATGTTACCATAGAAACAAGTAATAAAATTACCAGTTATTTCTAGATGTGTAAATGAAACCACCCAAGTTTTGTTTATAAAATGTTGTACTTACCGGTATATCAAGTTTCTGATTTTGTAATGCCTTTCTCTATACAGTTTTAAAAAATCTGTAAATTTTGTCACCTATTATTTATCAATGGAAACGTGTTGCGAAATTACCGAAAGTTTGAAAACTGGTCAAGATAATTTTTGCTGTTCCAGTATCACATACCTGTAGAAATATTAGTTATTCAATTGCAATTGTTTTATCATATTTGTTTATTCTGTAGCAAATAAATTTTGTGTCATTTTTCATTATCTATTTAGTAGGTACAGGGTATGTTTTGTATTTTGTATACTGTTACAGTAGTAAAGTGAAATCATTCCTTTAAATATCAAAATGATTCCCTTTCTTCAATGACAAAAACAACCATTGATATTATGTTACCTTGAATTTCACTTATACTTAATAACTGCCTAGAATAAATTATGATGATTTATAACATTGGAAAGCAAGGTAATTTAATTAGTTCATTAATATGGCAACAACAAACCATAAACATGTCCAGATCTATTTGAGTATATATTGTAATTATGTACCCAGTACAGCCCTGACATGACCCGTGTAGATGGGGACCACCTACTGGGACTTGTGTTGGAGGTGATTCCAGAGAAGTCCTGTCTTCTTTTCTGTCCTACCAAGAAGAACTGCGAAAATGTAGCCATGATGTTGTGTAAACTCCTGGTCAAACATCATCAGTAAGTTTTTACAGCTAAGAGGATAAGGAGTGTTCCAGAATTACTTCCTCATTTTCCTGATACTCTACAATACATAGAAATATATGTTCCTTCATGTTATATATTAATAGCCTGTCGTCATAGCTGGTGGTGAGCTTCACAATCATTGATTGCACTTGTTTATGGCCTGTCATCATAGCTGGCTATTGAAATTGCTCTATGTCTGTGGTCTGTCTGTTCTGAAACAATCCCTGTTTTTTCTATTTCTTGAGAAGTACTGGAAGAATTTTTCTTAAACATCATAATTATTTGGGTTCCCCTTAGTCCCTGGTTGTGCCCATTTGATTTTGAGTCTAATGCAGAAAAACAAAATTGCTCACAGTTGAAGTTTCGCAGTGCTATTTCAAATTCAAAGAAAGTTCTTCCTAGACCTCTTAGATTTTATATGTATGTTCTCCTTGTTGTCAAATCATTAAAGAAGACCAAAGAAAAGATCATTGAATGGTGGGTGACAAGATCCCTCTTGCTTCTAGTCATGAATGCTTCAATTAATTTTGTTTAGATTTGATTATTGGAGCATTATATATATAGGGCATAATTGATCCAATATTGTATAAATGAAGGGTGTGGCTCCCTTGGGGCCAGAGGGACAGGGCTTTATAGGGAAAATAGAGGTGAATCCTTTAAATTTCAACAAGGCATGAATGACTGAATGGATTTTGATTAAACTTGGTCTGGAGCATTATTGGGCAAAGGACATGCAACGCTGTATAAATAGAGGAGGTAGCTCTCCTGCTGAATAGAGCCCAATAAGGGAAAAAGAGGTAAATCCTTTAAATCGCTACTAGTAATGACTGAATGGATTTTGATGACATTTGGTCTGGGGCATTTACAAAAACTTGGGTGCTTATTGAGGCGATAATATGGCAAAAA